>NC_092271.1:385810-389757 GCF_036320965.1 Panulirus ornatus
GATGGAACCATGGAAGTGGAAGTGGATCAGAGGGTGGGAGAGGGGGCGAAAATCCTGGGAGCCTTGAAGAATATGTGGAAGTCGAGAACATTATCTCGGAAAGCAAAAATGGGTATGTTTGAAATAATAGTGCTTCCAACAATGTTGTATGGTTCCGAGGCGTGGGCTATGGATAGAGTTGTGCGCAGGAGGATGGATGTGCTGGAAATGAGATGTTTGAGGACAATGTGTGGTGTGAGGTGGTTTGATCGAGTAAGTAACGTAAGGGCAAGAGAGATGTGTGGAAATAAAAATAGCGTGGTTGAGAGAGCAGAAGAGGGTGTTTTGAAATGGTTTTGGCACATGGAGAGAATGAGTGAGGAAAGATTGACCAAGAGGATATATATGTCGGAAGTGGAGGGAACGAGGAGATGTGGGAGACCAAATTTGAGGTAGAAAGATCTAGTGAAAAAGATTTTGTGTGATCGGGGCCTGAACATGCAGGAGGGTGAAAGGAGGGCAAGGAATAGAGTGAATTGGATCGATGTGGTATACCGGGGTTGACGTGCTGTCAGTGGATTGAATCAGGGCATGTGAAGCGTCTAGGGTAAACCATGGAAAGCTGTGTAGGTATGTATATTTGCGTGTGTGGACGTATGTATATGCATGTGTATGGGGGTAGGTTGGACCATTTCTTTCGTCTGTTTCCTTGCGCTACCTCGCAATCGCGGGATAGAGCGACAAAGCAAAAAGAAAAAAAAATAATATATATATATATATATATATATATATATATATATATATATATATATATATATATATATATATATATATTATCCCTAGGGATAGGGGAGAAAGAATACTTCCCACGTATTCCCTGCGTGTCGTAAAAGGCGACTAAAAGGGAAGGGAACGAGGGGCTGGAAATCCTCCCCTCTCGTTTTTTTTTTCTTTTTTTTTCGAAAAGAAGGGACAGAGAAAGGGGCCAGGTGGCGAATAGTGTGAAAGAAAAAAAAATATATAGACATATATAGATATATATATATGTATATATGTATGTATATATTATCCCTGGGGATAGGGGAGAAAGAATACTTCCCTCGCATTCCTCATGTGTTGTAGAAGGCGACTAAAGGGAACGGGAGCGGGGGGCTGGAAACCCTCCCCTCCTTGCATTATAACTTTCAAAAAGGGGAAACAGGAGTCTCGCGAGGAGTGTTCATGGGGTGTCATGATGAGCGTGGATGTAAGCAAGATGAGAAAAAAGGAGAGATATGTAGTGTGTTTCAGGAAAGGAACCTGGATGTTTTGGCTATGAGTGAAACGAAGTTCAAGGGTAAAGGGGAAGAGTTGTTTGAGAATGTTTTGCGAGTAAAGTCAGGGTTTAGTGAGAGGACAAGCGCAGGGAAATGAGTAGCACTACTGCTGAAACAGGAGTGGTGGGAGTATGTGATACAGTGTAAGAAAAGAAAATCGAGATTGATATGGGTAAAACTGAAAGTTGATGGAGAGAGATGGGTACATATGCACCTGGGCATGAGAAAAAAGGTCATGAGAGGCAATTGTTTTATGAGCAGCTGAGTGAGTGTGTTAGTACTTTTCATGCACGAGACCGGGTTATAGTGATGGGTGATTTAAATGCAAAGGTGAGTGAGGTGTCATTTGAGGGAGTAATTGGTGTACATGGGGTGTTCAGTGTTGTAAATGGAAATGGTGAAGAGCTTGTAGATTTATGTGCTGAAAAAGGACTGGTGATTGGGAATACCTGGTTTAAAAAGAGAGATATACATAAGTATACGTATGCAAGTAGGAGAGATGCCCAGAGAGCGTTATTGGGTAGGCGCGCGAAAGAGAGACTTTTGGATTTTAATGTGCTAAGAGGTGCAACTGGAGGGATGTCGGATCATTATCTTGTAGAGGCGAAGGTGAAGATTTGTAGAGGTTTTCAGAAAAAAAAATGTTAGGGTGAAAAGAGTGATTAGAGTAAGTGAGCTTGGGAAGGAGACTTGTATGAGGAAGTACCAGGAGAGACTGAGTACAGAAAGGAAAAAGGTAAGAACAAAGGAGGGTAGGGGAGTAGGGGAGAAATGGAATGTATTTAATGAAGCAGTGATGGATTGCGCGAAAGATGCTTGTGGCATGAAAAGTGTGGGAGGTGGGTTGATTAGAAAGGGTAGTGAGTGGTGGGATGAAGAAGTAAGATTATTAGTGAAAGAGAAGAGAGAGTCATTTGGATGATATTTCCAGGGAAAAAATGCAAATGACTGGGAGATGTATAAAAGAAAGAGTCAGGAGGTCAAGAGAAAGGTGCAAGAAGTGAAAAAGAGGGCAAATGAGAGTTGGGTTGAGAGAGTATGATTAGATTTTAGGGAAAATAAAAAGATATATTGGAAGAAGGTAAATAAAGTGAGTAAGACAAGGGAGCAAATGGGAACTTCAGTGAAGGGGGCTAATGGGGAGGTGATGTGAGAAGGAGATGGAGTGAGTATTTTGAAGACTTCTTGAATGTGTTTGATGATGGAGTGGGAGATATAGGGTGTTTTGGTCAAGGAGGTGTGCAAAGTGAGAAGGTTAGGGAAAATGATTTGGTAAACAGAGAAGAGGTAGTAAAAGCTTTGCCGAAGATTAAAAAGGAGGGTGACTGTATTATTGCCTGGTTGGTAAGGTTATTTAATGTATGTATGAATCATAGTGAGGTGCCTGAAGATTAGCGGAATGATTGCATAGTGCCATTGTACAAAGGCAAAAGGGATAAAAGTGAGTGCTCAAGTTAAAGAGGTATAAGTTTGTAGAGTATTTCTTGGAAAGAATATGGGAGGGTATTGATTGAGCGGGTGAAGACCTGTACAGAGCATCAGATTGGGGAAGAGCAGTGTGGTTTCAGAAGTGGTAGAGGATGTCTGGATCAGGTGTTTGCTTTGAGGACTATGTGGGAGAAACACTTAGAAAAGCAAAAGGATTTTTATGTAGCATTTATGGATCTGGAGAAGACATATGATAGAGTTGATAGAGATGCTCAGTGGAAGGTATTAAGAATGTAAGGTGTGGTAGGCACGCTGTTAGAAGCCTTGAAAAGATTTTATCGAGGATGTAAGGCATGTGTACGTGTAGGAAGAGAGGAAAGTGATTGGTTCTCAGTGAATGTGTGTTTGCGGCATAGGTGTGTGATATCTCCATGGTTATTCAATTTGTTTATGGATGGGATTCTTAGTGAGATGAATGCCAGAGTTTTGGAAAGAGGGGCAAGTATACAGTCCTTTGTGGATGAGAGAGCTTGGGAAGTGTGTCAGTTGTTGTTCGCTGATGATACAGCGCTGGTGGATGACTCATGTGAGAAACTGCAGAAGTTAGTGACTCAGTATGGTAAATTGAGTGAAATAAGAAAGCTGGGAGTAAATGTGAGTAAGAGCAAGGTTATTACGTACAGTACGGTTGAGGGACAAGTCAATTGGGAGGTGAGTTTGAATGGAGAAAAACTGGAGGAAGTGAAGTGTTTTAGATATCTGGGAGTGTATTTGGCAGCGGATGGAACCGTGGAAGCGGAAATGAATCATAGAGTGGGAGAGGGAGCCAAAATTTTGGGAGCATTAAAGAATGTGTGGAAGTTGAGAACATTATCTCGGAAAGCAAAAATGGGTATGTTTGAAGGAATAGTGGTTCCAACAATGTTGTATGGTTGCGAGGCGTGGGCTATGGATAGAGTTGTGCGGAGGAGGGTAGATGTGCTGGAAATGAGAAGCTTGAGGACAATGTTTGGTGTGAAGACGTTTGATCGAGTAAGTAATAATAGGGTAAGAGAGATGTGTGATAACAAAAAGAGTGTCGTTCACAGAGAAGAAGAGGGTGTTTTGAAATTGTTTGGTGACATGGAGAGAATGAGTTAGAGAAGATTTTCCAAGAGAATATATGGTCTCCCATTTCTCCTCGTTCCCTCCATCTCTGACATATATATCCTCTTGGTCAATCTT
>NC_092271.1:389857-394857 GCF_036320965.1 Panulirus ornatus
ATCCCTGCGTGTCGTAGAAGGCGACTAAAGGGGAGGGAGCGGGGGGCTGAAAATCCTTTCCCTCTCGTTTTTTTTTTTTAATTTCCAAATATGGAAACAGAGTAGGTGGCCAGGTGAGGATACTACCCGTAAGGCCCTGTCCTATGTTTCTTAACGCTACCTCGCTAACGCGGGAAGTGGCGAATGGTGTGAAATATATATATATATATATATATATATATATATATATATATATATATATATATATATATATATATATATATATATATATATATATATACATATATATATATATATATATATATATATATATATATATATATATATATATATATATATATATATATATATATATATATATATATTATCCCTGGGGATAGGGGATTAAGAATACTTCCCACGTATTCCCTGCGTGTCGTAGAAGGCGACTAAAAGGGGAGGGAGCGGGGGGCTGGAAATCCTTCCCTCTCGTTTTTTTTTTTAATTTCCAAAATAAGGAACAGAGTAGGGGGGCAGGTGAGGATACTCCCCTTAAGGCCAAGTCCTCTGTTCTTAACGCATTTATGGATCTGGAGAAGGCATATAATAGAGTTGATAGAGATGCTCTGTGGAAGGTATTAAGAATATATGGTGTGGGAGGCAAGTTGTTAGAAGCAGTGAAAAGTTTTTATCGAGGATGTAAGGCATGTGTACGTGTAGGAAGAGAGGAAAGTGATTGGTTCTCAGTGAATGTAGGTTTGCGGCAGGGGTGTGTGATGTCTCCATGGTTGTTTAATTTGTTTATGGATGGGGTTGTTAGGGAGGTAAATGCAAGAGTTTTGGAAAGAGGGGCAAGTATGAAGTCTGTTGGGGATGAGAGAGCTTGGGAAGTGAGTCAGTTGTTGTTCGCTGATGATACAGCGCTGGTGGCTGATTCATGTGTGAAACTGCAGAAGCTGGTGACTGAGTTTGGTAAAGTGTGTGAAAGAAGAAAGTTAAGAGTAAATGTGAATAAGAGCAAGGTTATTAGGTACAGTAGGGTTGAGGGTCAAGTCAATTGGGAGGTGAGTTTGAATGGAGAAAAACTGGAGGAAGTGAAGTGTTTTAAATATCTGGGAGTGGATCTGGCAGCGGATGGAACCATGGAAGCGGAAGTGGATCATAGGGTGGGGGAGCGGGCGAAAATTCTGGGAGCCTTGAAGAATGTGTGGAAGTCGAGAACATTATCTAGGAAAGCAAAAATGGGTATGTTTGAAGGAATAGTGGTTTCAACAATGTTGTATGGTTGCGAGACGTGGGCTATGGATAGAGTTGTGCGCAGGAGGATGGATGTGCTGGAAATGAGATGTTTGAGGACAATATGTGGTGTGAGGTGGTTTGATCGAGTAAGTAACGTAAGGTAAGAGAGATGTGTGGAAATAAAAAGAGCGTGCTTGAGAGAGCAGAAGAGGGTGTTTTGAAAAGGTTCGGGCACATGGAGAGAATGAGTGAGGAAAGATTGACCAAGAGAATATATGTGTCGGAGGTGGAGGGAACGAGGAGAAGAGGGAGACCAAATTGGAGGTGGAAAGATGGAGTGAAAAAGATTTTGTGTGATCGGGGCCTGAACATGCAGGAGGGTGAAAGGAGGGCAAGGAATAGAGTGAATTGGAGCGATGTGGTATACCGGGGTTGACGTGCTGTCAGTGGATTGAATCAAGGCATGTGAAGCGTCTGGGGTAAACCATGGAAAGCTGTGTAGGTATGTATATTTGCGTGTGTGGACGTATGTATATACATGTGTATGGGGGTGGGTTGGGCCATTTCTTTCGTCTGTTTTCTTGCGCTACCTCGCAAACGCGGGAGACAGCGACAAAACAAAAAAAAAAAAAATATATATATATATATATATATATATATATATATATATATATATATATATATATATATATATATATATATATATATATATATATATATATATTATCCCTGGGGATAGGGGAAAAAAAATACTTCCCACGTATTCCCTGCGTGTCGTAGAAGGCGACTAAAAGGGGAGGGAGCGGGGGGCTGGAAATCCTCCCCTCTCGTTTTTTTTTAATTTTCCAAAAGAAGGAACAAAGTGGGGCCAGGTGAGGATATTCCAAAAAAGTCCCAGTCCTCTGTTCTTAACGCTACCTCGCTAACGCGGGAAATGGCGAATAGTTTAAAAGAAAGAAGAAAAAAACGATATAATTATATATATATATATATATATATATATATATATATATATATATATATATATATATATATATATATATATATATATATATATATGTGTGTGTGTGTGTCTGATTGGATGTGTCTTTCTTCGTCTCTTTCCTGGAGCTACCTCGCTAACTCTTGAAACGGCGATTAACTGTAATAGATAAATAAAACAATATATACTTTAGTTACTGGCGTTACTTATGTGTCCTTTGCTGGATGGAGGAAATGTTGTAATTTGCTTATATGAGCAGTAGATGAGAGAGGATCCTTCCTCCTGTGGGTCTGGGGTACCAGGAAGGTTCCAGCACTCTTCCTCTTCGTCCGTAAAATGTTCATTTCTCACAAATCTTCTTCAGATTTCATTTCTTTTCATCAGTGAAGTGTTGAAACCTCATACATGCAACATCATCTTGTCTCTTTCTTCTCTTCCCTTACTATGTTTCTCTGGGAATCTTCCTTCAATTGTATGTCTTTATTTCTACGTATAACCATTACCTTCCAAACGTAAATTATGCAAATATATTCTGTATTTTTATCCCCGGGGAGGGGGGAGAAAAATGCTTCCTTGCGTGTCGTAAATGGTGACTAAGAGGAGCGTGAGCGGTGACTGGAAATCCTCCCCTCTTCTATTACTCTCCAATCGAAAGAACAGAGAATGATAGAGCCAAGCAAGGATTTATTAACTGCTCAATGATCTGTTCTTGACGCTATCTCACTCATAGGGGAAACAGCGAACATATATGAACGATGAGAAAGATTCTGATTTCATTTACAGAAAAAAATTCAAGTAGAGGCTTTACCGTCCAGCCAGCAGGGCACTGCATCAGTGCATCACAATGAGCAGCTTGGATGTGTCTTGAGTATTTTTCAAATGTTTCAGCGACACAAAAACCCTCACAAGAAACCAACTCTTGTCCAGTAAAAGCAAAGTCCGTGGAAAGCGGCTCAGTTCTCCACTGCTCCAGACTGTTCATCGTCTGCCGTTCTCCCTGGCAATGCCACTCTTGCCTCTCATGTTCTATTAACACGTCGGATGTGCGATGATGTCCGGAGGTGCTGGAATGTTGGCAGTGCAGGCAGCGAGCTGGTGGTGGCTTGCCTGCCTTCCTTCATGTTGGGTAGCGGAGCACTCTTCTGTATGCTTCATTGATGTAGATCGATCAAAGTCCTCATATGTGGGTAGGATATCTTCCTTGCTGGGATTAAATGTTCCATCCCTTAACAGCCTGCGGTTGAAGACGCCAGATCTTTACATGGATCCTTGCTGGTCAATATGATGTGAGGTGAGCAAAAGAGGAGTAACGAGACTGTTAGACAGTCCAGGAGAAGTAGCTTAGGAATATTAGAAAAGTGAGTGAGACAAGGTGAGAGGCTAGACAAGGAGGCGTGAGGTGAGACTTGTTACATGATACAGGTCTCCAGAGGAAGGAGGGTAAGTATCTTGAGAGCTTTCACAAGAAGATGGAATGCATGTACTTGAACTCTGGGTTATTAGTTACGTCATTATAATGTGAGATGATTTAAGATAACTCAGCATTGTACAGTCAGGTTGATCTGGAGGCGCAGCATGTTTACTTGATAGAGTTTTGAAGTGTGAGAACATCCAGGGAGAAGGTTCACTGTAGCGGATGACATGGGTTAAAATGACTGAGAGATATAGGAGGAAATAGCTAGGTTTGGAGTATATATGGCGATGTTGGAGATCTGAGTACATATGACGATGTTGGAGATCTGGGTGGACATGACGATGTTGGAGACCTGGGTGGATATGACAGTGTTGGAGACCTGGGGGATATGACAGTGTTGGAGACCTGGGGGAATATGACAGTGTTGGGGACCTGGAGGATGTGACAGTGTTGGAGACCTGGGGGGATATGACAGTGTTGGAGACCTGGGGGGATGTGACAGTGTTGGAGACCTGGGGGGATATGACAGTGTTGGAGACCTGGGGGATATGACAGTGTTGGAGACCTGGGGGGATATGACAGTGTTGGGGACCTGGGGGGATGTGACAGTGGTAAAAGTTTTCAAGAATTGTGGATATCAGAGATTATGACAACTTGATGATTTATACATGGCTTCAGAACCAAGATATTCATAGTCACAGGGTAAAGATAACACGTTTGAGAATGTTATATTTAATATATTTCTTATGTGAGAGAATATGAATGACACAGGGTAAAGATAACACGTTTGAGAATGTTATATTTGATATATTTCTTATGTGAGAGAATATGAATGACACAGGGTAAAGATAACACGTTTGAGAATGTTATATCTAATATATTTCTTATGTGAGAGAATATGAATGACACAGGGTAAAGATAACACGCTTGAGAATGTTATATTTGATATGTTTCTTATGTGAGAGAATATGACATAGGAATGTCACTAATGCTTCACATCATAATAACATATACAACATATTATCAGTCATCAGTATCAGGTGAGTCTAAGCATTGAAGACGCTAATATTGAAATAAGGAAATGAAAGTATAAGAGTCAGTAATAAGGACGTACAACATGCTTCTCATATGGAACGTAAAGAAAATGGGAAGTTGAAACAAAATGTGGTAACTTGACGCATCGTTATTGATCACACTTCATTGTAAACCGCACGTCACTTTTGACACGTCAATGTTGACCACACGTCATTGTCGACCGCACGTCACTGCTGACCGCACGTCACTGTTGACCGCACGTCACTGTCGACCACACGTCAATGTTGACCACACATCATTGCTGACCACACGTCATTGTAGACCGCACGTCACTGTTGACCACACGTCACC
>NC_092271.1:399857-499857 GCF_036320965.1 Panulirus ornatus
TTTATAGTTGTGTCACTGGAGTGATAGTTTTCATACATGGTGCTTTGACAAGAAAATAGTGAAATTGGAAAAAATGTAGCTTAGACATTGAAGCTTATTGATACAGTGGTTAAACTGATGAGAACTACTATTGACGTTTGTGTAAATAAATTAAACATTTCCTTTTTCCATAGCCAGAGGTTGAACCATTATGTGACATTCATTTTTTTATTTCATTTCAAGCTAGAAGTTTCAGTTTTCTAAATTGTTTCTTACATTTTTCACATGTACATATATGTATGTGTGTGTGTGTGTATGTGTGCGTGTGTGTGTGTATGTGTGTGTATGTGTATATATATATGTATATTATCCCTGGGGATAGGGGTGAAAGAATACTTCCCACGCATTCCTCGCGTGTCGTAGAAAGCGACTAGAGGGGACGGGAGCGGGGGGCCAGAAATCCTCCCCTCTTTGTATTTTTTTTTTTTTTTTTAACTTTCTAAAATGGGAAACAGAAGAAGGAGTCACGCGTGGAGTGCTCATCCTCCTCGAAGGCTCAGATAGGGGTGCCTAAATGTGTGTGGATGTAACCAAGATGTGAAAAAAGGAGAGATAGGTAGTATGTTTGGGGAAAGGAGCCTGGATGTTTTGGCTCTGAGTGAAACGAAGCTCAAGGGTAAAGGGGAAGAGTGGTTTGGGAAGGTCTTGGGAGTAAAGTCAGGGGTTAGTGAGAGGACAAGAGCAAGGGAAGGAGTAGCAGTACTCCTGAAACAGGAGTTGTGGAAGTATGTGATAGAATGTAAGAAAGTAAATTCTCGATTAATATGGGTAAAACTGAAAGTTGATGGAGAGAGAAGGGTGATTATTGGTGCATATGCACCTGGGCATGAGAAGAAAGATCATGAGAGGCAAGTGTTTTGGGAGCAGCTGAATGAGTGTGTTAGTGGTTTTGATGCACGAGACCGGGTTATAGTGTTGGGTGATTTGAATGCAAAGGTGAGTAATGTGGCAGTCGAGGGAATAATTGGTATACATGGGGTGTTCAGTGTTGTAAATGGAAATGGTGAAGAGCTTGTAGATTTATGTGCTGAAAAAGGACTGATGATTGGGAATACCTGGTTTAAAAAGCGAGATATACATAAGTATACTTATGTAAGTAGGAGAGATGGCCAGAGAGCGTTATTGGATTACGTGTTAATTGACAGGCGCGCGAAAGAGAGACTTTTGGATGTTAATGTGCTGAGAGGTGCAACTGGAGGGATGTCTGATCATTATCTTGTGGAGGCTAAGGTGAAGATTTGTATGGGTTTTCAGAAAAGAAGAGTGAATGTTGGGGTGAAGAGGGTGGTGAGAGTAAGTGAGCTTGGGAAGGAGACTTGTGTGAGGAAGTACCAGGAGAGACTGAGTACAGAATGGAAAAAGGTGAGAACAATGGAAGTAAGGGGAGTGGGGGAGGAATGGGATGTATTTAGGGAATCAGTGATGGATTGCGCAAAAGATGCTTGTGGCATGAGAAGAGTGGGAGGTGGGTTGATTAGAAAGGGTAGTGAGTGGTGGGATGAAGAAGTAAGAGTATTAGTGAAAGAGAAGAGAGAGGCATTTGGACGATTTTTGCAGGGAAAAAATGCAATTGAGTGGGAGACGTATAAAAGAAAGAGACAGGAGGTCAAGAGAAAGGTGCAAGAGGTGAAAAAAAGGGCAAATGAGAGTTGGGGTGAGAGAGTATCATTAAATTCTAGGGAGAATAAAAAGATGTTCTGGAAGGAGATAAATAAAGTGCGTAAGACAAGGGAGCATATGGGAACTTCAGTGAAGGGCGCAAATGGGGAGGTGATAACAAGTAGTTGTGATGTGAGAAGGAGATGGAGTGAGTATTTTGAAGGTTTGTTGAATGTGTTTGATGATAGAGTGGCAGATATAGGGTGTTTTGGTCGAGGTGGTGTGCAAAGGGCGAATGTTAGGGAAAATGATTTGGTAAACAGAGAAGAGGTAGTAAAAGCTTTCCGGAAGATGAAAGCCGGCAAGGCAGCAGGTTTGGATGGTATTGCAGTGGAATTTATTAAAAAAGGGGGTGACTGTATTGTTGATTGGTTGGTAAGTTTATTTAATGTATGTATGACTCATGGTGAGGTGCCTGAGGATTGGCGGAATGCGTTCATAGTGCCATTGTACAAAGGCAAAGGGGATAAGAGTGAGTGCTCAAATTACAGAGGTATAAGTTTGTTGAGTATTCCTGGCAAATTATATGGGAGGGTATTGATTGAGAGGGTGAAGGCATGTACAGAGCATCAGATTGGGGAAGAGCAGTGTGGTTTCAGAAGTGGTAGAGGATGTGTGGATCAGGTGTTTGCTTTGAAGAATGTATGTGAGAAATACTTAGAAAAGCAAATGGATTTGTATGTAGCATTTATGGATCTGATGAAGGCATATGATAGAGTTGATAGAGATGCTCTGTGGAAGGTATTAAGAATATATGGTGTGGGAGGCAAGTTGTTAGAAGCAGTGAAAAGTTTTTATCGAGGATGTCAGGCATGTGTACGTGTAGGAAGAGAGGAAAGTGATTGGTTCTCAGTGAATGTAGGTTTGCGGCAGGGGTGTGTGATGTCTCCATGGTTGTTTAATTTGTTTATGGATGGGGTTGTTAGGGAGGTGAATGCAAGAGTTTTGGAAAGAGGGGCAAGTATGAAGTCTGTTGGGGATGAGGGAGCTTGGGAAGTGAGTCAGTTGTTGTTCGCTGATGATACAGCGCTGGTGGCTGATTCATGTGAGAAACTGCAGAAGCTGGTGACTGAGTTTGGTAAAGTGTGTGAAAGAAGAAAGTTAAGAGTAAATGCGAATAAGAGCAAGGTTATTAGGTACAGTAGGGTTGAGGGTCAAGTCAATTGGGAGGTGAGTTTAAATGGAGAAAAACTGGAGGAAGTGAAGTGTTTTAGATATCTGGGAGTGGATCTGGCAGGGGATGGAAACATGGAAGCGAAAGTGGATCATAGGGTGGGGGAGGGGGCGAAAATTCTGGGAGCCTTGAAGAATGTGTGGAAGTCGAGAACATTATCTCGGAAAGCAAAAATGGGTAAGTTTGAAGGAATAGTGGTTCCAACGATGTTGTATGGTTGCGAGGCGTGGGCTATGGATAGAGTTGTGCGCAGGAGGATGGATGTGCTGGAAATGAGATGTTTGAGGACAATGTGTGGTGTGAGGTGGTTTGATCGAGTGAGTAACGTAAGGGTAAGAGAGATGTGTGGAAATAAAAAGAGCGTGGTTGAGAGAGCAGAAGAGGGTGTTTTGAAGTGGTTTAGGCACATGGAGAGAATGAGTGAGGAAAGATTGACCAAGAGGATATATGTGTCGGAGGTGGAGGGAACGAGGAGAAGAGGGAGACCAAATTGGAGGTGGAAAGATGGAGTGATAAAGATCTTGTGTGATCGGGGCCTGAACATGCAGGAGGCTGAAAGGAGGGCAAGGAATAGAGTGAATTGGAGCGATATGGTATACCGGGGTTGACGTGCTGTCAGTGGATTGAATCAAGGTATGTGAAGCGTCTGGGGTAAACCATGGAAAGCTGTGTAGGTGTGTATATTTGCGTGTGTGGACGTATGTATATACATGTGTATGGGGGGGGTTGGGCCATTTCTTTCGTCTGTTTCCTTGCGCTGCCTCGCAAACGCGGGAGACAGCGACAAAGTATAAAAAAAAAAAAAAAATATATATATATATATATATATATATATATATATATATATATATATATATATATATATATATATATATATTCTGGTTCTCAGTGCCATAAACGCTGTCTAATTCTATTGCATTTATTATGTACAGGGTGTGAGAAAGTAATTTTGAACTTTTGGGGGAGAGAGAGAGAGAGGGGGTCGGTGGTGGCCGACCATAAGAATGCATAAAGATGGAGTGGAAAGATGGAGTGAAAAAGATTTTGTGTGATCGGGGCCTGAACATGCAGGAGGGTGAAAGGAGGGCAAGGAATAGAGTGAATTGGAGTGATGTGGTATACCGGGGTTGACGTGCTGTCAGTGGATTGAATCAAGGCATGTGAAGCGTCTGGGGTAAACCATGGAAAGCTGTGTAGGTATGTATATTTGCGTGTGTGGACGTGTGTATATACATGTGTATGGGGGGGGGGGGTTGGGCCATTTCTTTCGTCTGTTTCCTTGCGCTACCTCGCAAACGCGGGAGACAGCGACAAAGTATAAAAAAAAAAAAAAAAAAAAATATATATATATATATATATATATATTTTTTTTTTTTTTTTGCTTTGACGCTGTCTCCCGCGTTTGCGAGGTAGCGCAAGGAAACAGACGAAAGAAATGGCCCAACCCACCCCCATACACATGTATATACATACGTCCACACACGCAAATATACATACCTACACAGCTTTCCATGGTTTACCCCAGACGCTTCACATGCCCTTGTTCAGTCCATTGACAGCACGTCGAACCCGGTATACCACATCGTCCTAATTCACTCTATTCCTTGCAGGCCTTTCACCCTCCTGCATGTTCAGGCCCCGATCACTCAAAATCTTTTTTTCTCTATCTTTCCACCTCCAATTTGGTCTCCCACTTCTTTTCGTTCCCTCCACCACTGACACATATATCCTCTTGGTCAATGTGTCCTCACTCATTCTCTCCATGTGACCAAACCATTTCAAAACACCCTCTTCTGCTCTCTCAATAACACTTTTTTTATTACCACACACCTCTCTTCCCCTATAGTTACTTACTCGATCAAACCTCCTCACACCACATTATTTCCTCAAACATCTCATTTTCAGCACATCCACCCTCCTGCGCACAACTCTATCCATAGCCCACGCCTCGCAACCATACAACATTGTTGGAACCACTATTCATTCAAACATACCCATTTTTGCTTTGTTCTCGACTTCCACATATTCTTCAAGGCTCCCAAAATTTTCGTCCCCTCCCCCACCCTATGATTTACTTTCGCTTCCATGGTTCCATCCGCTGCCAAATCCACTCCCAGATATCTAAAACACTTCGCTTCCTCCAATTTTTCTCCATTCAAACTGACCTCCCAATTGAATTGACCCTCAACACTACTGTACCTAATAACCTTGCTCTTATTCACATTTACTCTTAACTTTCTTCTTTCACAAACTTTACCATACTTGCCTCTCTTTCGAAAACTCTTGATTCCCCTCCCTAACAACCCCATCCATAAACAAATTAAACAACCAAGGAGACATCACAAACCCCTGCCGCAAACCTACATTCGCTGAGAACCAATCACTTTCCTCTCTTCCTACACGTACATATGCCTTACATATTCGATAAAAACTTTTCACTGCTTCTAACAACTTGCCTCCTGCACCATATATTCTTAATACCTTCCACAGAGCATCTCTATCAACTCTATTATATGCCTTCTCCAGATCCATAAATGCTACATACAAATCCATTTCCTTTTCTAAGTATTTCTCACATACATTCTTCAAAGGAAACACCTGGTTCACACATTCTCTACCACTTCTTAAAGCACACTGCTCTTCTCCATTCTGATGCTCTGTACATGCCTTCACCCTCTCAATCAATACCCTCCCATATAATTTCAATGGAGTACTCAGCAAACTTATACCTCTGTAATTTGAGCACTCACCTTTGTCCCGTTTGCCTTTGTACAATGGCACTATGCAAGCATTTCGCCAATCCTCAGCCACCTCACCATGAATCATATATACATAAAATAACCTTACCAACCAGTCAACAATACAGTCACCCATTTTTTTAAATAAATTCCACTGCAATACCATCCAAATCCGCGGCCTTGCCGGCTTTCATCTTCCGCAAAGCCTTTGCTACCTCTTCTCTGTTTACCAAATCATCCTCCCTAACCCTCTCACTTTGGACACAACCTCGACCAAAACACACTATATCTGCTACTCATCAAACACATTCAACAAACCTTCAAAATACTCACTCCATCTCCTTCTCACATCACCACTTCTTGTTATCACCTCACCATTAACCCCCTTCACTGAAGTTCCAATGTGTTCCATTGTCTTACGCACTTTATTTACCTCCTTCCAAAACATCTTTTAATTCTCCATATAATTTAATGATGCTCTCTCATCCCAACTCTCATTTGCCTTCTTTTTCACCTCTTGCGCCTTTCTCTTGATCTCTGCCTCTTTCTTTTATATATCTCTCACTCATTTGCATTATTTCTTTGCAAAACTCGTCCAAATACTTCTCTCTTCTCTTTCACTTATACTCTTACTTAGAAGCAGTGAAAACTTTTTATGGAGGATGTATGGCATGTGTACGTGTAGGAAGAGAGGAAAGTGATTGGTTCTCAGTGGATGTAGGTTTGCTTCAGGGTTGTGTGATGTCTCTATGGTTGTTTAATTTGTTTATGGATGGGGTTGTTAGGGAGGTGATTACAAGATTTTTGGAAAGAGTGGCAAGTATGCAGTCTGTTGTGGATGAGAGAGCTTGGGAAGTGAGTCAGTTGTTGTTCGCTGATGATACGTCGCTGGTGGCTGATTCATGTGAGAAACTGCAGAAGCTAGTGACTGAGTTTGGTAAAGTGTGTGAAAAAATTCACTATATTCCTTGCACACCTTTCACCATCATGCATGTTCAGGCCCCGATCACTCAAAATCATTTCACTCCATCTTTCCACCTCCAATTTCGTCTCCCACTTCTCGTTCCCTCCACCTCTGACACGTACAGCCTCTTGGTCAATCTTTCCTCACTCATTCTCTCCATGTGACCAAAATATTTCAAAAAATCCTCCTCGGCTTTCTCAAACACATTCTTTTTATTACCACAAATCTCTCTTACCCTATTATTACTTACTCGATCAAACCACCTCACACCATATATTTTCCTCAAACATCTCATTTCCAGCCCATCCACCCTCCTCCGCACAACATTATCTATAGCCCACGCTCCGCAACCATAAAACATTGTTGGAATCACTATTCCTTCAAACATACCCATTATTGCTTTCCGAGATAATGTTTTCGACTTCCATACATTATTCAACGCTCCAAGAAATTTCACTCCTTCCCCCACCCTATGATTAACTTCCGCTTCCATGGTTCCATCGGCTGCCAAATCCACTCCAAGTATATCTAAAACACTTCACTTCCTCCAGTTTTTCTCCATTCAAACTTACCTCCAAATTTACTTGTCCCTCAACCCTACTGTACCTAATAACCTTGCTCTTATTCAAATTTACAGACCAGCTTTCTTCTTTTACACACTCTACCAAACTCAGTCACCGGCTTCTGCAGTTTCTCACACGAATCAGCTATCAACGCTGTATCATCAGCGAACAACAACTGACTCACTTCCAAACTCTCTCCTCCACAACAAACTTCATACTTGCCCCTCTTTCCAAAACTCTTGCATTCACCTCCCTAACAACCCCATCCTAAATCTGCCACTCTATCTGAGACATTCAGCAAACCTTTAAAATACTCACTCCATCTCCTCTCATCACTACTACTTGATAATACCTCCCCATTAGCCCCTTCTCCGGTGTTCCCACTTGTTCTCTTTGCTTACGTACTATATTTACCTCCTTCCCTAAAATTCAATGATACTCTCTCACCCCAATTCTCATTTGCCCTCTTTTTCACCTCTTGCACCTTTTTCTTGACCTCCAGCCTCTTTCTTTTATACATTTTCCAGTCATTTGCACTTTTTCCCTGCAAAAATCAACCAAATGCATCTCTCTTGTCTTTCACGAACAATCTTACTTCTTCATCCCCCCACTCACTACCCTTTCTTATCTGCCCACCTCCCACGCTTCTCATGCCACAAATATGTTTTGCGCATGCCATCACTGTTTCCCTAAATACATCCCATTTCTCCCCCACTCCCCTTACGTTCTTTGCTCTCACCTTTTTCCGTTCTGCACCCAGTCTCTCCTGGTACTTCATCACATAAGTCTCCTTCCCAAACTCACTTACTCTCACCACTCTCTTCATCCTAGCATTCTCTCTTCTTTTCTGAAACGTCTACAAATCTTCATCTCCTCCACATGATAATGATCAGACATCCCTCCAGTTACACCTCTCAGCATATTAACATCTCACGTATTCCCCGTTTGTCGTAGAAGGTGACTGAAGGGGACGGGAGCGGGGGCTAGAAACCCTCCCCTCCTTCTATTTTAAAATTCTAAAAGGGGAAACAGAGGAAGGAGTCACGCGGGAGTGCCCATACTCTTCGAAGGCTCATAATGGGGTGTCTAAATGTGTGTGGATGCAAGATGAGAAAAAAGGAGATATAAGTAGTATGTTTGAGGGAAGGAACCTAAATGTTTTGGCTATGAGTGAAACGAAGGTCAAGGGTAAAGGGGAAGAGTGGTTTGGAAATGTTTTGGGAGTAAAGTCAGGGGTTGGTGAGAGGACAAGTGTAAAGGAAGGAGGAGCAGTACTCCTGATACATGAGTTGTGGGAGTATGTGATTCAGTGTAAGAAAGTAAACTCTACAGCGATATGGGTAAAACTGAAAATGGATGGCGAGAGATGGATGATTATTGGTGCCTATGCACCTGGGCATGAGAAGAAAGAAAATGAGAGGCAAGTGTTTTGGGAGCAGCTGAGTGAGTGTGTTAGCAGTTTTGATGCACGTGACCGGATTATAGTGATGGGTGATTTGAATGCAAAGATGAGTAATGTGGCAGTTGAGGGAATAATTGGTGTACATGGGGTGCTCAGTGTTGTAAATGGAAATGGTGAAGAGCTTGTAGATTTGTGTGCTGAAAAAGGACCGGTGATTGGGAATACTTGCTTTAAAAAGAAATATACATAAGTATACGTATGTAAGTAGGAGAGATTGCCAGAGAGTGTTATTGGATTACGTGTTAATTGATATAAGCAGTGAAAGTTTTTATCGAGGATGTAAGGCATGTGTACGAGTCGGAAGAGAGGAAAGGGATTGGTTCCCAGTGAATGTCGGTTTGCAACAGGGATGCATGATGTCCCCATGTTTGTTTAATTTGTTTACGGATTGAGTTTTTAGGTAGGTGAATTCAACAGTTTTGAAGAGAGGGGCAAGTATGCAGTCTGTTGTGGTTGAGAGGGCTTTGGATGTGAGTCAGTTGTCGGCCGCTGATGATACAGCGCTGGTGGCTGATTCGGGTGAGAAACTGCAGAAGCTGGTGACTGAGTCTGATAAAATATGTGAAAGAAGAAAGCTGAGAGCAAATGTGAATAAGAGCAACGTTATTAGGCACAGCAGGGTTGAGGGTCGAGTCAACTGGGAGGTAAGTCTGAATGGAGAAAAACTAGAGGAAGTGAAGTCTTTCAGGTATCTGGGAGTCGATTTGGCAGTGGATGGAACCAGGGAAGATGAAGTAAGTCACAGGGTGGGGAAGGGTGCGAAGGTTCTACGAGCGTTGAAAAATGTGTGGAAGGCGAGAACATTATCTCGGAAAGCAAAATGGGGTATGTTTGAAGGAACACTGGCAACACTGTTATATGGTTGCGAGGCTAGGGCTATAGACAGGGTTTTGCGAAGGAGGGTGGATGTGTTGGAAATGAGATGTTTGAGGACAATATGTGGTGTGAGGTGGTTTGATGGAGTAAGTAATGGAAGGGTAAGAGAGATGTGTGGTAATAAAAAGAGTGTGGTTGAGGGAGCAGAAGAGGGTTTTATGAAATGGTTTCGTCACATGGAGATAGTGAGAGGAAAGATTGACAAAGAGGATATATGTGTCAGAGATAGAGGGAACGAGGAGAAGTAGGAAACCACATTGGCGGTGAAAGGATGGAGTGAAAAAAATTTTGAGCGATGTAGAATGGTGAAAGGCGTACAAGGAATAGAGTGAATTGGAATGATTTGGTATACCGGGGTCAACGTGCTGTCAGTGGATTGAACCAGGGCATGTGAAGCGTCTGGAGTAAGCCATGGAAAGTTTTGTGGGATCTTGATGTGGAAATGGAGCTGTGGTTTCGGTACATTATACATAACAGCTAGAGACTAAGTGTGAACGAATGTGGCCTTTGTTGTCTTTTCCTGGCGCTACCTCGGGAGAGGGGGGTGTCATTTTCCGTGTGGTGGGCTGGCGACGGAAATGAATGAAGGCAGCAAATATGAATTATGTACATGTATGTATGTATATGTCTGTATATGGATATGTATGTATACGTTGAAATGTATAGGTATGTATATGTGCGTGTGTGGACGTGCATGTATATACATGTGTATGTGGGTGTTGGGCCATTCTTTCGTCTGTTTCTTTGCGCTATCTCGCTAACGCGGGAGACAGCGACAAAATATATATATATATATATATATATATATATATATATAGGAAGAGAGGAAAGTGATTGGTTCTCAGTGAATGTAGGTTTGCGGCAGGGGTGTGTGATGTCTCCATGGTTGTTTAATTTGTTTATGGATGGGGTTGTTAGGGAGGTAAATGCAAGAGTTTTGGAAAGAGGGGCAAGTATGAAGTCTGTTGGGGATGAGGGAGCTTGGGAAGTGAGTCAGTTGTTGTTCGCTGATGATACAGCGCTGGTGGCTGATTCATGTGAGAAACTGCAGAAGCTGGTGACTGAGTTTGGTAAAGTGTGTGGAAGAAGAAAGTTAAGAGTAAATGTGAATAAGAGCAAGGTTATTAGGTACAGTAGGGTTGAGGGTCAAGTAAATTGGGAGGTGAGTTTGAATGGAGAAAAACTGGAGGAAGTGAAGTGTTTTAGATATCTGGGAGTGGATCTGGCAGCGGATGGAACCATGGAAGCGGAAGTGGATCATAGGGTGGGGGAGGGGGCGAAAATTCTGGGGGCCTTGAAGAATGTGTGGAAGTCGAGAACATTATCTCGGAAAGCAAAAATGGGTATGTTTGAAGGAATAGTGGTTCCAACAATGTTGTATGGTTGTGAGGCGTGGGCTATGGATAGAGTTGTGCGCAGGAGGATGGATGTGCTGGAAATGAGATGTTTGAGGACAATGTGTGGTGTGAGGTGGTTTGACCGAGTGAGTAACCTAATGGTAAGAGAGATGTGTGGAAATAAAAAGAGCGTGGTTGAGAGAGCAGAAGAGGGTGTTTTGAAGTGGTTTGGGCACATGGAGAGAATGAGTGAGGAAAGATTGACCAAGAGGATATATGTGTCGGAGGTGGAGGGAACGAGGAGAAGAGGGAGACCAAATTGGAGGTGGAAAGATGGAGTGAAAAAGATTTTGTATGATCGGGGCCTGAACATGCAGGAGGGTGAAAGGAGGGCAAGGAATAGAGTGAATTGGAGCGATGTGGTATACCGGGGTTGACGTGTTGTCAGTGGATTGAATCAAGGCATGTGAAGCGTCTGGGGTAAACCATGGAAAGCTGTGTAGGTATGTATATTTGCGTGTGTGAACGTATGTATATACATGTGTATGGGGGTGGGTTGGGCCATTTCTTTCGTCTGTTTCCTTGCGCTACCTCGCAAACGCGGGAGACAGCGACTAAGTATAATAAATAAATAAATATATATATATATATATATATATATATATATATATATATATATATATATATATATATATATATATATATATATATATATATATGGGGAGGTGATAACAAGTAGTGGTGATGTGAGAAGGAGATGGAGTGAGTATTTTGAAGGTTTGTTTAATGTGTTTGATGATAGATTGGCAGATATAGGGTGTTTTGGTCGAGGTGGTGTGCAAAGTGAGAGGGTTAGGGAAAATGATTTCATAAACAGTGAAGGGGTAGTAAAAGCTTTGCGGAAGATCAAAGCCAGCAAGACAGCAGGTTTGGATGGTATTGCAGTGGAATTTATTAAAAAAGGGGGTGACTATATTATTGACTGGTTGGTAAGGTTATTTAATGTATGTATGACTCATGGTGAGGTGCCTGAGGATTGGCGGAATGCGTGCATAGTGCCATTGTACAAAGGCAAAGGGGATAAGAGTGAGTGCTCAAATTACAGAGGTATAAGTTTGTTGAGTATTCCTGGTAAATTATATGGGAGGGTATTGATTGAGAGGGTGAAGGCATGTACAGAGCATCAGATTGGTTTCAGAAATGGTAGAGGATGTGTGGATCAGGTGTTTGCTTTGAAGAATGTATGTGAGATATACTTAGAAAAGCAAATGGATTTGTATGTAGCATTTATGGATCTGGAGAAGGCATATGATAGAGCTGATAGAGATGCTCTGTGGAAGGTATTAAGAATATATGGTGTGGGAGGCAAGTTGTTAGAAGCAGTGAAAAGTTTTTTTCGAGGATGTAAGGCATGTGTACGTGTAGGAAGAGAGGAAAGTGATTGGTTCTCAGTGAACGTAGGTTTGCGGCTGGGGTGTGTGATGTCTCCATGGTTGTTTAATTTTTTTATGGATGGGGTTGTTAGGGAGGTGAATGCAAGAGTTTTGGAAAGAGGGGCAGGTATGAAGTCTGTTGGGGATGAGAGAGCGTGGGAAGTGAGTCAGTTGTTGTTCACTGATGACACAGCGCTGGTGGCTGATTCATGTGAGAAACTGCAGAAGCTGGTGACTGAGTTTGGTAAAGTGTGTGAAAGAAGAAAGTTAAGAGTAAATGTGAATAAGAGCAAGGTTATTAGGTACAGTAGGGTTGAGGGTTAAGTCAATTGGGAGGTAAGTTTGAATGGAGAAACCTGGAGGAAGTGAAGTGTTTTAGACATCTGGGAGTGGATCTGGCAGCGGATGGAACCATGGAAGCGTAAGTGAATCATAGGGTGGGGGAGGGGGCGAAAATTCTGGGAGCCTTGAAGAATGTGTGGAAGTCGAGAACATTGTCTCGGAAAGCAAAAATGGGTATGTTTGAAGGAATAGTGGTTCCAACAATGTTGTATGGTTGCGAGGCGTGGGCTATGGATAGAGTTGTGCGCAGGAGGATGGATGTGCTGGAAATGAGATGTTTGAGGACAATATGTGGTGTGATGTGGTTTGATCGAGTAAGTAACGTAAGGGTGAGAGAGATGAGTGGAAATAAAAAGAGCGTGGTTGAGAGAGCAGAAGAGGGTGTTTTGAAACGGTTTGGGCACATGGAGAGAATGAGTGAGGAAAGATTGACCAAGAGGATATATGTGTCGGAGGTGGAGGGAACGAGGAGAAGTGGGAGACCAAATTGGAGGTGGAAAGATGGAGTGAAAAAGATTTTGTGTGATAGGGGCCTGAACATGCAGGAGGGTGAAAGGAGGGCAAGGAATAGAGTGAATTGGATCGATTTGGTATACCGCGGTTGACGTGCTGTCAGTTGATTGAATCAGGGCATGTGAAGCGTCTGGGATAAACCATGGAAAGCTGTGTAGGTATGTATATTTGCGTGTGTGGACATATGTATATACATGTGTATGGGGGTGGGTTGGGCCATTTCTTTCGTCTGTTTCCTTGCGCTACCTCGCAAACGCGAGAGACTGCGACAAAGCAAAAAGAAAAAAAAAAAAAAATATATATATATATATATATATATATATATATATATATATATATATATATATATATATATATATATATATATATATATATATATATATATATATATTCTTATATTTTTATTTATTTTGTTTTGTCGCTGTCTCCCGTGTTTGCGAGGTAGCGCAAGGAAACAGATGAAAGAAATGGCCCAACCCACCCCCATACACAATGTATATACATACACGTCCACACACGCAAATATGCATACATATACATCTCAATTATCTATCTTTTGCTTTGTCGCTGCCTCCCGCGTTTGCGAGGTAGCGCAAGGAAACAGACGAAAGAAATGGCCCAACCCACCCCCATACACATGTATATACACACACGTCCACACACACAAATATACATACCTTTACATCTCAATGTACACATATATATACACACACAGACACATACATATATACCCATGAACACAATTCACACTGTCTGCCTTTATTCATTCCCATCGCCACCTCGCCACACATGGAATACCATCCCCCTCCCCCCTCATGTGTGCGGGGTGGCGCTAGGAAAAGACAACAAAGGCCTCATTCGTTCACACTCATTCTCTAGCTGTCATGCAATAATGCCCGAAACCACAGCACCCTTTCCACATCCAGGCCCCACACAGCTTTCCATGGTTTAACCCAGACGCTTCACATGCCCTGATTCAATCCACTGACAGAACGTCAACCCCGGTATACCACATCGATCCAATTCACTCTATTCCTTGCCCTCCTTTCATCCTCCTGCATGTTCAGGCCCCGATCACTCAAAATCTTTTTCACTCCATCTTTCCACCTCCAATTTGGTCTCCTACTTCTCCTTGTAAGCGGAATTGGATCATAGGGTGGGGGAGGGGGCGAAAATTCTGGGAGCCTTGAAGAATGTGTGGAAGTCGAGAACATTATCCCGGAAAGCAAAAATGGGTATGTTTGAAGAAATAGTGGTTCCAACAATGGTGTATTGTTGCGAGGCGTGGGCTATGGATAGAGTTGTGCGCAGGAGGGTGGATGTGCTGGAAATGAGATGTTTGAGGACAATGTGTGGTGTGAGGTGGTTTGATCGAGTACATAATGTAAGGGTAAGAGAGATGTGTGGAAATAAAGAGAGCGTGGTTGAGAGAGCAGAAGAGGGTGTTTTGAAATGGTTTGGGCACATGGAGAGAATGAGTGATGAAAGATTGACCAAGAGGATATATGTGTCGGAGGTGGAGGGATATATATATATATATATATATATATATATATATATATATATATATATATATATATATATATATATATATATATATATATATATATATATATATATATATATATATATATATGCCAATAGCATTTTTCAGTTACTATTCTACCGGTATGGCCAAACACACACACACACACACACACTCACACACACAATTTACACCACTCTTCACATGGCACCAACCTTCACTTAACACCACAATTACAACACTGGCGAGAACTTGTTGGCTAGCTTCATGGTTGGCCACCAGCTAGAGTCTCACACAGGGGCTTCATGGCCAAGACTTTCAAGTTCTTTCAACTTTTTCAGTCTCGTCCGCCATGACCATCCCTCACCACCCGCAGGCAATAGTATAAAATTCCTTTCACAACAGATGGCTTCCCTACCACATGGCACCACCAGGACGCTCTGCAAGCATCACTGTACATGTAACTCTGCATCATACAATGATAACACTGGCTCAACCAAGGCAGACCGTCTGACTGGTGACACATTTCGACGAGAAAACAAATCCCTTCGTATCATCTACAAACAATACAACAGCTCTGTCAAAATTAAGCCTTAACTGCCTAGTTATCTATATCGTCAGAACGCAATATGAAAACTGCAAACAACACAAAACTGAGCACCCAGAACAATCATCAGCTGACGAACAACTACATACGTTCAGCGCTTCAATATGCTTGACACAGTTTCGAGATCATTCCATTGCCAATCACCGTCTACTGAGAATAGGTAAACAAAGCACTAACACTTGTCTAACATTTCAACAACCAGACTAATGTATTCCTAATCCTGGACACTGATCATCTCTCCAAACTACAATGTTTCAGTACCTCAAAAGACCTGTCATGCACAAGATGCACTTTCCTCTCTGACGACAATGAAGAAATCATCTCCAGCTGCCGTATCCTCACCTCAGTGGGACATCATCTCCAGCTGCCGTATCCTCACCTCAGTGGGACATCATCTCCAGCTGCCGTATCCTCACCTCAGTGGGACATCATCTCCAGCTGCCGTATCCTCACCTCAGTGGGACATCATCTCCAGCTGCCGTATCCTCACCTCAGTGGGACATCATCTCCAGCTGCCGTATCCTCACCTCAGTGGGACATCATCTCCAGCTGCCGTATCCTCACCTCAGTGGGACATCATCTCCAGCTGCCGTATCCTCACCTCAGTGGGACATCATCTCCAGCTGCCGTATCCTCACCTCAGTGGGACATCATCTCCAGCTGCCGTATCCTCACCTCAGTGGGACATCATCTCCAGCTGCCGTATCCTCACCTCAGTGGGACATCATCTCCAGCTGCCGTATCCTCACCTCAGTGGGACATCATCTCCAGCTGCCGTATCCTCACCTCAGTGGGACATCATCTCCAGCTGCCGTATCCTCACCTCAGTGGGACATCATCTCCAGCTGCCGTATCCTCACCTCAGTGGGACACATACAGATCAGCACTGTTTATTGACCGGTGCCCTTGTCAAGTGGACGTGGCCGGCCTCCTGTAGGCAGGAAGTCACAAGAAGGTGAAATATTATCACATAACTTCAGGACTCCTTTTATGAAGTCCTTCAGTTTCAAGACTGCGCTTCAATCAAGAGCAGGAAATAAATGGACTCCTCTGGAGTGAGGAGTTCCACTGCGAGGGTATACTTTTTTTATCCATTGTTGATGGTGTAGTCTCGCGGTGAGCTCTCTCTCTCTCTCTCTCTCTCTCTCTCTCTCTCTCTCTCTCTCTCTCTCTCTCTCTCTCTCTCTCTCTCTCTCTCTCTCTCTCTCTCTCTCTCTCTCTCTCAACACGTATGGCTCATTTGTGACATGCACGAGTTATCCTTTCTTGTCAGCGTTCTTGGCTACCGTCCATCTCCAACAACCTCACCATCACTCGCGGTGGTGTGGCCAGATTCTGTTAAAGGGAGAGGAGACCCACTGTTACCAGACGGGTGGAGCCGACACACAGTAACCTGATGTTCAGAAATCACTGAGGAAGATGTTTTACATAATTACCAGATTGAAATTGTTTCCGTCGATCCAAGGGACAGACACGCTTTTATACGAGAAATGTTTGATGTAATGCACGTAGTAGAAATGATCGACTTTTGGGGCTGTATTTTGTGGAGAACAGATATAACATTATGATAACATAACAGTTTGTCATCACATTTTGAGATGATTTAGAAGTCTTATTTTGACTTCAGTTCTCCTGTTTATGTTCCTTCGTATGTCATCACATACGATAACTTCTGAATAACTTGTGTCATATTTTGTGAAGTTTTAATCTCACATTTTAACCATTGTAGTGAACAAAATCATCTGCCATTCCAACTCCTTATATCGAGTGTTTTTATGAAGTTATTCTTACTGAACATGATATGATAATCATTGTCTCCTCAAGGACGGATCACATCGCCCGGGAAACATGCCTCACATCATGTAACTTAGGCCACCTTGATCCTTCAGTGCGATCAACGTAAAGCATTTCAGTAACAAGTTAATAAGAGTTTATTAAAGTATTCAGATTTATAGAAAATTCCAGAATCTCAAACATCATTATACCGGGAAGACATGTATTCTATTGCTTGACTGAAACTCACAAGAAAACAGAACGGCTGTTGAAGTATAACTCTGAGCGTTAAGGTGATAGCCAGATAGCCAGATAGACAGATAGCCAGATAGACAGATAGCCAGATAGACAGATAGCCCTGCCCAGCCTGGTGCCCCACCTGCCACTGTGAGAACAGCCACCTACCCTCTGAATATGCTTTACTGTATACGAGTTCTCATCATGAGGTGAATCTTGGAGAAAATCCTCAAAACAACAGACCTTCATAAGAAATGGAAACTGGACGCCATTAATCACCTCAGATCAGTTAAGATTATCATTCATGTCAGAAGTTGACGGAGGAATTATTACAGTGACATATCACATTTATTCTCAAGTTCTTGTAGACTAGTGAGAGTATACTGTGGTGGTATTGTAGAGTGGGAAAGTCTGCTGGTCACAAAGGAAGAGAAAACTTTAGGTAATGATATGCACAAAGGAAGAATAACTTTCGTGATGTTGGGTGGAATGGACCCAGATTTGTGATGACCGAGATAGCAATATGTGAACATGAATCTTTCATACATTATACACGCATGAGGAGGTGGAAGGTCATGGCAGAGGAAAAGTAGAGGTTCTGGTTGTGACTGAGGGAAGGAGGGTACATAGAGATAAGATGGTGGGATAAAGGTGTCATGTCAAGGCTAAAGATACTTAAGTCCTGACAATGACATCCGAGGGTTGAGGTTGTTGTCATGACATGAGGGAAAGTGTCTGTACACAGAGAGTTTGGAGTATTTGGAAGTCATGATAGGAAAGGTAATAGTGAGGTAACGACAGAGAGAGGATGGTGGTAAAGACGTTTGTTGATAAAAGGAGAGTTTTAGTGTCTGTTTGTAACATGAAAATTGGGAAGTCTTTGTTTGGCGTTCACACAAAACCGGCCACAAATGGCACGAAGGACCAACTGAATAATACACTAGAAGTTCTGATGGTGACAGTACAAAGGTAAGTATATATGATGGTGACAGTAGAGAGGGTAAGTATATATGATGGTGACAGTAAGAAGGTAAGTATAAATGATGGTGACAGTAGGGAGGGTAAGTATATATGATGGTGACAGTAAGAAGGTAAGTATATATGATGGTGACAGTAGGGAGGGTAAGTATATATGATGGTGACAGTAGGGAGGGTAAGTATATATGATGGTTACAGTAAGGAGGGTATATATAACGGTGACAGTATGAAGGTAAGAATGTATGATGGTGACAGTAGGGAGAGTGGTTATACATGAAGGTAAGAGTAGGAAGAGTGTATATATGTGATAATGAGAGCAGGGAGGGGAGGTGCACATGATGATGACGGTAGCAGGATAGGTATATATGTGGTGAGAGTAAGGAGGATAAGTATGTATGAAGGTGATAGTAGGGAAGTTAAGTATGTCTATGATAGTGAGAGTAGGGAGGGTTGGTATATATGATGGTGACACTAAGGTGGGTAAGTATATATGATAGTGACAGCAGGGAGAGTAGGTCAGTCTCGCAGGGAGATGAAAGCGACGGAAGTACACATGAGCGCCACAGTGAAGATACAAGTGTATGATGCAGCGTCACACGAGGGTTCCGTATTCCCTCAGGACTACGTCACTTAAGTGTTGTATATCTTCAAGTCTGATTCCATGCACAAGACATAACCTGACCTTAATAACCCACAACAACACAACTTTACAGACGGAGTAACAACCTGCTGGCTAGTAAATATGAATCTACATAGTGAGTGTAGCTTGATTAATAGTGAATGTAGATTGACTGATAGTGAATGTAACTTATATGTAGTTAGTGTAGTTTGATTGATAGTGATCATAGCTTGATTAATAGGGAAAGTACCTTGATTAATGATGAGTGTAGCTTGATTCATACAGTGTGTAGCTTGACTAATAGTGAGCGGAGCTTGACTGATAGTGAGTGTAACTTAATCAATAATGAGTGTAGCTTGATTGATAGGGAGTGTAGCTTGATCAATAGTGAGTGTAGCTTCCTTGATACAGTGTGTAACTTCATTGATAGTGAGTGTAGCTTGATTAACAGTGAGTTTAGATTGATTAATAGTGAGTGTAGCTTGATCAATAGTAAGTGTAGCTTCATTAATAGGGAGAGTGGCTTGATTAATAGTGAGACTAGATTCATTAATACAGTGTGTAGCTTCATTAATAGTGAATGTAGCTTAATTGATAGTGAGTGTAGCGTGATTGATAGTGAGCACAGCTTGATTGATAGTGAATGTAGCCTGACTGATAGTGAGTGTAACTTGATTGATATTGAGTGTGCCTTGATTAATAGTGAGCGCAGCTCGATTGAGAGTGAGTGTAGCTTGAATAACAGTGAGTGTAACTTGATCAATAGTGAGTGTAGTTTGCTTAATGGTGAGTGTAGTTTGATTAATAGTGAGCGCAGTTTGATTGATAGTAAGTGTAGCTCGATTAATAGTAGGTGTAGCTTGATTGATAGTGAGTGTAGATTGATTAATAGTGAGCGCAACTTGATTAACAGTGAGTATAGCTTGATTAATAGTGAGTGTAGCTTGATTAATAGTGAGTGTAGCTTGATTAGTATTGAATATAGCTTGCTTAATAGTGAGTGCACTTTGATTAATAGTGAGTGTATCTTCATTAATGGTAAGTGTAGTTTGATTATAGTCAGCGTAGCTTCATTAATAGTGAGTGTAGCTTAATTGATAGGGAGTGTAGCTTGATTAATAGTGAGTTTAGCTTGATTAATACAGTGTTGTACCTTGATTAATAGTGAATGTAGCTTGATTAATAGTGAGCGCAGCTTGATTGATAGTGAGTGTAGTTTGATTGATAGTGAGCGCAACTCGATTGACATTGAGTGTAGCTTGATTAATAGTGAGTGTAGTTTGATCGATAGTGAGTGCAGTTTGATTGATAGTGAGTGTAGCTTGATTAATAGTGGGTGTAGCTTGATTGATAGTATGTGTAGCTTGATTGATAGTGAGCGCAACTCGATTGACATTGAGTGTAGCTTGATTAATAGTGAGTGTAGTTTGATCGATAGTGAGTGTAGCTTGATTAATATGTGAGTGTAGTTTGATTAATAGTGAGTGTAGCTTGATTAATAGTGAGTGTAGCTTGATTGATAGTGAGTGTAGCTTCATTGATAGTGAGTGTACTTGATAATAGTGAGCACAGCTTGATTGATAGTGAGTGTAGCTTGATTAATAGTGAGTGTGTAGCTTGATTAATAGTGAGTGTAGCTTGATTAATAGTGAGTGTAGCTTGATTAATAGTGAGTGTAGTTGATTGATAGTGAGTGTAGCTTGATTATTAGTGAGTGTAGCTTGATTAATAGTGAATATAGCTTGCTTAATAGTGAGTGTAGCTTGATTAATAGTGAGTGTAGCTGATTAATAGTTAGGCTAGCATCCGTTAGCTATAGTTAGGCTAGCATCCGTTAGCTATAGTTAGGCTAGCATCCGTTAGCTATAGTTAGGCTAGCATCCGTTAGCTATAGTTAGGCTAGCATCCGTTAGCTATAGTTAGGCTAGCATCCGTTAGCTATAGTTAGGCTAGCATCCGTTAGCTTTAGTTAGGCTAGCATCCGTTAGCTATAGTTAGGCTAGCATCCGTTAGCTATAGTTAGGCTAGCATCCGTTAGCTTTAGTTAGGCTAGCATCCGTTAGCTATAGTTAGGCTAGCATCCGTTAGCTATAGTTAGGCTAGCATCCGTTAGCTATAGTTAGGCTAGCATCCGTTAGCTATAGTTAGGCTAGCATCCGTTAGCTATAGTTAGGCTAGCATCCGTTAGCTATAGTTAGGCTAGCATCCGTTAGCTATAGTTAGGCTAGCATCCGTTAGCTATAGTTAGGCTAGCATCCGTTAGCTATAGTTAGGCTAGCATCCGTTAGCTATAGTTAGGCTAGCATCCGTTAGCTTTAGTTAGGCTAGCATCCGTTAGCTATAGTTAGGCTAGCATCCGTTAGCTATAGTTAGGCTAGCATCCGTTAGCTATAGTTAGGCTAGCATCCGTTAGCTATAGTTAGGCTAGCATCCGTTAGCTATAGTTAGGCTAGCATCCGTTAGCTATAGTTAGGCTAGCATCCGTTAGCTATAGTTAGGCTAGCATCCGTTAGCTATAGTTAGGCTAGCATCCGTTAGCTATAGTTAGGCTAGCATCCGTTAGCTATAGTTAGGCTAGCATCCGTTAGCTATAGTTAGGCTAGCATCCGTTAGCTATAGTTAGGCTAGCATCCGTTAGCTATAGTTAGGCTAGCATCCGTTAGCTATAGTTAGGCTAGCATCCGTTAGCTATAGTTAGGCTAGCATCCGTTAGCTATAGTTAGGCTAGCATCCGTTAGCTATAGTTAGGCTAGCATCCGTTAGCTTTAGTTAGGCTAGCATCCGTTAGCTATAGTTAGGCTAGCATCCGTTAGCTATAGTTAGGCTAGCATCCGTTAGCTATAGTTAGGCTAGCATCCGTTAGCTATAGTTAGGCTAGCATCCGTTAGCTATAGTTAGGCTAGCATCCGTTAGCTATAGTTAGGCTAGCATCCGTTAGCTATAGTTAGGCTAGCATCCGTTAGCTATAGTTAGGCTAGCATCCGTTAGCTATAGTTAGGCTAGCATCCGTTAGCTATAGTTAGGCTAGCATCCGTTAGCTATAGTTAGGCTAGCATCCGTTAGCTATAGTTAGGCTAGCATCCGTTAGCTATAGTTAGGCTAGCATCCGTTAGCTATAGTTAGGCTAGCATCCGTTAGCTTTAGTTAGGCTAGCGTTCGTTAGCTTTAGTTAGGCTAGCATCCGTTAGCTATAGTTAGGCTAGCATCCGTTAGCTATAGTTAGGCTAGCATCCGTTAGCTATAGTTAGGCTAGCATCCGTTAGCTATAGTTAGGCTAGCATCCGTTAGCTATAGTTAGGCTAGCATCCGTTAGCTATAGTTAGGCTAGCATCCGTTAGCTATAGTTAGGCTAGCATCCGTTAGCTATAGTTAGGCTAGCATCCGTTAGCTATAGTTAGGCTAGCATCCGTTAGCTATAGTTAGGCTAGCATCCGTTAGCTATAGTTAGGCTAGCATCCGTTAGCTATAGTTAGGCTAGCATCCGTTAGCTATAGTTAGGCTAGCATCCGTTAGCTATAGTTAGGCTAGCATCCGTTAGCTATAGTTAGGCTAGCATCCGTTAGCTATAGTTAGGCTAGCATCCGTTAGCTATAGTTAGGCTAGCATCCGTTAGCTATAGTTAGGCTAGCATCCGTTAGCTTTAGTTAGGCTAGCATCCGTTAGCTATAGTTAGGCTAGCATCCGTTAGCTATAGTTAGGCTAGCATCCGTTAGCTATAGTTAGGCTAGCATCCGTTAGCTATAGTTAGGCTAGCATCCGTTAGCTATAGTTAGGCTAGCATCCGTTAGCTATAGTTAGGCTAGCATCCGTTAGCTATAGTTAGGCTAGCATCCGTTAGCTATAGTTAGGCTAGCATCCGTTAGCTTTAGTTAGGCTAGCGTTCGTTAGCTTTAGTTAGGCTAGCATCCGTTAGCTATAGTTAGGCTAGCATCCGTTAGCTATAGTTAGGCTAGCATCCGTTAGCTATAGTTAGGCTAGCATCCGTTAGCTATAGTTAGGCTAGCATCCGTTAGCTATAGTTAGGCTAGCATCCGTTAGCTATAGTTAGGCTAGCATCCGTTAGCTATAGTTAGGCTAGCATCCGTTAGCTATAGTTAGGCTAGCATCCGTTAGCTATAGTTAGGCTAGCATCCGTTAGCTATAGTTAGGCTAGCATCCGTTAGCTATAGTTAGGCTAGCATCCGTTAGCTATAGTTAGGCTAGCATCCGTTAGCTATAGTTAGGCTAGCATCCGTTAGCTATAGTTAGGCTAGCATCCGTTAGCTATAGTTAGGCTAGCATCCGTTAGCTATAGTTAGGCTAGCATCCGTTAGCTATAGTTAGGCTAGCATCCGTTAGCTATAGTTAGGCTAGCATCCGTTAGCTATAGTTAGGCTAGCATCCGTTAGCTATAGTTAGGCTAGCATCCGTTAGCTATAGTTAGGCTAGCATCCGTTAGCTATAGTTAGGCTAGCATCCGTTAGCTATAGTTAGGCTAGCATCCGTTAGCTATAGTTAGGCTAGCATCCGTTAGCTATAGTTAGGCTAGCATCCGTTAGCTATAGTTAGGCTAGCATCCGTTAGCTTTAGTTAGGCTAGCATCCGTTAGCTATAGTTAGGCTAGCATCCGTTAGCTATAGTTAGGCTAGCATCCGTTAGCTTTAGTTAGGCTAGCGTTCGTTAGCTTTAGTTAGGCTAGCATCCGTTAGCTATAGTTAGGCTAGCATCCGTTAGCTATAGTTAGGCTAGCATCCGTTAGCTATAGTTAGGCTAGCATCCGTTAGCTTTAGTTAGGCTAGCATCCGTTAGCTATAGTTAGGCTAGCATCCGTTAGCTATAGTTAGGCTAGCATCCGTTAGCTATAGTTAGGCTAGCATCCGTTAGCTATAGTTAGGCTAGCATCCGTTAGCTATAGTTAGGCTAGCATCCGTTAGCTATAGTTAGGCTAGCATCCGTTAGCTATAGTTAGGCTAGCATCCGTTAGCTATAGTTAGGCTAGCATCCGTTAGCTATAGTTAGGCTAGCATTCGTTAGCTGTAGTTAGGCTAGCATCCGTTAGCTTTAGTTAGGCTAGCTAGCATTCGTTAGCTATAGTTAGGCTAGCATCCGTTAGCTATAGTTAGGCTAGCATCCGTTAGCTATAGTTAGGCTAGCATCCGTTAGCTATAGTTAGGCTAGCATCCGTTAGCTATAGTTAGGCTAGCATCCGTTAGCTATAGTTAGGCTAGCATCCGTTAGCTATAGTTAGGCTAGCATCCGTTAGCTATAGTTAGGCTAGCATCCGTTAGCTATAGTTAGGCTAGCATCCGTTAGCTGTAGTTAGGCTGGCATCCGTTAGCTTTAGTTAGGCTAGCGTTCGTTAGCTTTAGTTAGGCTAGCAACTATTCGCTTTATTAGGTTAGCATCCATTAGCTATAGCTAGGCTAGCATCCGATAGCATTATTAGGCTAGCATCCGTTAGCTATAGTTAGGCTAGCATCCGTTAGCTATAGTTAGGCTAGCATCTGTTAGCTTTATTGAGCTAGCTTACGTTAGCTTTGGTTAGGCTAGCATCAGTTAGCTTTATTTGGCTAGCATCCGTTAGCTTTAGTTTGGCTAGCATCCGTTGGCTTAAGTTAGGCTAGCAACCGTTGGATTTAGTTAGACTAGTATCCGTTAGCTTTATTAGGCTAGCTTCCGTTAGCTTTGGTTAGGCTAGCATCTGTTAGCTTTAGTTAGGCTAGCATCCTTAGCTTAAGTTAGCTTAGCATCCTTTACCTTTATTAGGTTAGCATCCGTTAGCTTTAGTTAGGTAGCATCCGTTAACTTTATTAGGCTAGCATCTGTTAGCTTTAGTTAGACTAGTATCCATTAGCTTTAGTTAGGCTAGCACCACTTAGCTTTAGTTAGGCTAGCATCCTTTAGCTTTATTAGGCTAGCATCCGTTAGCTTTAGTTTGGCTAGCAACTGTTGGATTTAGTTAGGCTAGCATCCGTTAGCTTTATTAGGCTAGCTTCCGTTAGCTTTGGTTAGGGCAGCATCCGTTAGCTTTATTAGGCTAGCATCCGTTAGCTCTAGCTAGGCTAGCATCCGTTAGCTTTAGTTAGGCTAGCATCCACTAACTCTATTAGGATAGCGTCCGTTAGCTTTAGTTAGGCAGCATCCATTAGCTTTAACTAGGCTAGCGTCGGTTAGCTTTAGTTACGCTAGCATCCGTTATCTTTAATTAGAATAGCATCCGTTAGCTTTGGTTCGGCTAGCATCCGTTAGCTTTGATTAGGCTAGCATCCGTTAGCTTTATTTAGGCTCCCATCCATTATCTTTAATTAGGCTAGCATCCGTTACCTTTATTAGGCTAGCATCCGTTAGCTTTTGTTAGGCTAGCATCCGTTAGCTTTAGTTAGGCTAGCATCCATTAGCTTTAATTAGGCTCGCATCCATTAGCTTTATTTGGCTAGCATCCGTTAGCTTTAGTTACGCTAGCATCCGTTAGCTTTAATTAGGCTAGCATCCGTTAGCTTTGATTAGGCTAGCATCCGTTAGCTTTAATTAGGCTAGCATCCGTTAGCTTTATTAGGCTAGCATCCGTTAGCTTTAGTTAGGCTAGCATCCGTTGGCTTTAATTAGGCTAGTTTCCGTTAGCCTTATTGGGCTAGCTTCCGTTAGCTTTGGTTAGGCTAGCATTCGTTAGCTTTATTAGGATAGCATCCGTTAGCATTAATTATGTAGCATCCGTTAGCTTTAGTTAGGCTAGCATCCGTTAGCTTTGATTAGGCTAGCATCCGTTAGCTTTAATTAGGCTAGCATCCGTTAGCTTTAGTTAGGCTAGCATCCGTTAGCTTTGATTAGGCTAGCATCTGTTAGCTTTAATTAGGCTAGCATCCGTTAGCTTTATTAGGCTAGCATCCGTTAGCTTTAGTTAGGCTAGCATCCGTTGGCTTTAGTTAGGCTAGTTTCCGTTAGCCTTATTAGGCTAGCTTCCGTTAGCTTTGGTTAGGCAAGCATCCGTTAGCTTTGATTAGGCTAGCATCCGTTAGCATTAATTAGGTAGCATCCGTTAGCTTTGATTAGGCTAGCATCCGTTAGCTTTGATTAGGCAGGCATCCGTTAGCTTTAGTTAGGTAGCATCCGTTAGCTTTGATTAGGCTAGCATCTTTTAGCTTTAATTAGGCAAGCATCCGTTAGCTTTATTAGGCTAGCATCCGTTAGCTTTATTAGGCTAGCATCCGTTAGCTTTAGTTAGGCTAGCATCCGTTGGCTTTAGTTAGTCTAGTTTCCGTTAGCCTTATTAGGCTAGCTTCCGTTAGCTTTGGTTAGGCTAGTATTCGTTAGCTTTATTAGGCTAGCATCCGTTAGCATTAATTAGGTAGCATCCGTTAGCTTTATTTAGGCTAGCATCCGTTAACTTTAGCTAGACTAGCATCCTTTAGGTTTATTAGGCTACCATCCGTTAGCTTTAGTTAGGTAGCATCCTTTAGCTTATTAGGCTAGCATCCGTAGGCTTTAGTTGGGTAGCGTCCGTTAGCTTAATTAGGCTAGCTTCCGTTAGCTTTAGTTAGGCTTGCGTCAGTTGGCTTTAGTTAGGCTAGCATCCGTTAGCTTTGATTACGCTAGCATCTGTTAGCTTTAGTTAGGTAGCATCCGTTAGCTTTAGTTAAGTTAACACCCGTTAGCTTTAGTTAGGTAGCACCCGTTAGCTTTAATTAGGCTAGTATCCGTTAGCTTTGATTAGGCTAGCATCCGTTAGCTTTAGCTATGTAGCATCCGTTAGCTTTAATAAGGCTAGCATCGGATTGGCTTTAGTTAGGCTAGCATCCGTTACTTTAGTTAGGCTAGCATCCGTTAGCTTTAGTTAGGTAGCATCCTTTAGCTTTAGTTAGGCTAGCATACGTTAGTTCTAATCAGGCTAGTAACCATTAGCTGATTATCTGTAATCTTGAAACCTAGCAGAGGAGCCCACATGATGCTAACTGGGAATTTTCAGTCTTGATGTTTGTTGTCTTTTGATTACTTGTAAACTAACCACTGATAGTCCGGTAATTGTTACCAGATTATAGTTCAAAATGTTGTCAGTCATTGATCAATGATTTAGAAAGTAAATACCTTGACAAGTATGGTATGAAAATCATCGGAAAACATAATTAGTACATATATGAACGTCTACTTTCGGAAGAAAAAACTAAGCCAATGAGTACGCGCATGCAGGAAAGAAAAGATCCTCTAACACTTCTACGAGAGTGGACATAAAAGAGAAGGTTGGGTTGATTGGCTGTATTTGAAGAACCAGAAAACATGTGAGACTGTCTCACACGGAAGGTTGTTAGAGAAGATGGATCTCCAGGGAGGAATTACATGAACAATACTTCCATGGATAAAAGATTATCTTATCAAAAGTAGATATATGACGCATGTCAGACGAGCTTCCTATACATTGATCAAGGTCACCTGTAGCGTTCCACATGGCTCTGTTCTGGAACTATTGCTCTTCTTGATCTATACAAGTGACATGGAAGATGTTGAAGTCATAAGGAAGAACATCAGGTGAGGACTGCATCAACTTACAAGGGGACGAGACAAGTTCCAAAGTTGATCTTATACTTGGTTTATGAAATTGATCCAAAGCAAATGAAAAGCAAAGACAATAGGACATCATGATAGAAGGACTTCAGTGGGAAACACTGCAGAAATCTGGACAGGAAGGGACTTGGGAGTAGATATCGTCCCTAACCTGTCACAAGTTAGTACATTATCACATTGGTAACTATAAGATATAGCAATCAAATATATGGGTAAGGAAATATTCAGCAAATTGTTCAGATCTTACATTGAACTTATGCTGGAATATGACTCTTAAATATGGTCACTTGAAGAGGCACAGAGTACCAGTAGAGAAAGACCAGAAGAAGACAACAAAACTGGAACTGGAATAAAAGATTGTATTATAGGGAAAGGTTAGAGGCCTTGTATGTTTCTGCTAAGGTTAAGAGAAAAGTAAGGGTGACTTGATCACAACCTTTAAGGTAGTTTAAACCAGTCTGATGACACCAGATGTATTCTTCTGAAGAGAAAAAGGAAAAATAACAAGAGGCCATAAATGAAATTAAGCAGAAAAATTGCTAGAAATTATGTTAAGAAGTACATTTATCATATAGGAATATTGGATGAACGAAATAAACTGAGTGATCAAACTGTGATGTGGACAGCTTACAGAAGGTTGAGAAGCTGGTGATTGTAGCAAGATGTAAGAGATGGAGACCTAACGAGTGTAAAACTCCCTTCATATACAATGCAAACAGATGCACAGTGTCATGTATCTTAATATTCATAACCCTCTGAAAGAAATAAATACTTTTGTACAGTATCCCTTAATATACCATAATATTTTCTTTATAGATTCCAAGAGTGTTATAAACTTCTGTTCTTTTATGATATCATTAACATTATTTATTTACATGAATTATCATTAAGGTATTGTAAAAATAATACCAATTACTTTTCTGTATAAAGATATTCTTGTTATGATGATACAATAATTTTGGGAGCTGAAGAAAACTGCCAAACGTATGGAAGGCTAAGGATATAGGCATTATCTATCGAAGGCAAGAGAACAGTAGTCATGAGCAGATGTTAATTTCAGACTTAATTAGAATATATGTTTCGGTGTCTGGTCCCCCACAGCGGCATCCATCTTGTGCTCGGATTATAATTTGTATTTTGTTATTACTTGTCATATATGGTTTTGTTGGTTGTTTCAAGTGTATTAATTATCCTCATCAGTTTATTTATTAATGAAAATAAGTACAATTTTGGTTTGGTGTTTACAGTTGTCAGTCTCAACATTTACCTCAAGATAGCGGCGTCTACATACACTAATAAATCAAGCGACACAGTTACTGTACCTCAGGACATGACCTGGGGTTAATGATGGGTCGAGATCCATCCAAGTTAAGGCTGGCTCAGGTCGTGACAACTGACACGCAGCCGACCCAGGTGTTCATCCGTCCTCAAGCCCCTCAGAACATGGTTACGTGTGTGTGTGTGTGTGTGTGTGTGTGTGTGTGTGTGTGTGTGTGTGTGTGCACATAAGGGCAAAGATGTGAAACATATACAAGGTTGAGAGACGGGGTGACACGTGTGTAAATATCTCCCCGTAATACACAAGTGATCAAAGATTACTTAAACACACACACACACACACACACACACACACACACACACACACACACACACGCACACACACACACACACACACACACACACACACGTTAAAAGAGGATAATCCAGAAACGATGATATTTAGATATGATAATTTGTAATGATAATTAGATATGATAATTTGTAATGATAAATAGATATGGTAATTTATAATGATAATTAGATATGATGATTTGTAATGATAATTAGATATGATAATTTGTAACGATAATTAGATATGATAATTTGTATTGATAATTAGATATGATAATTTGTTATGATAATTAGATATGATAATTTGTATTGATAATTAGATATGATAATTTGTAACTGATAATTAGATATGATAATTTGTAATGATAATTAGATATGATAATTTGTATTGATAATTAGATATGATAATTTGTATTGATAATTAGATATGATAATTTGTAATGATAATTAGATATGATAATTTGTATTGATAATTAGATATGATAATTTGTATTGATAATTAGATATGATAATTTGTATTGATAATTAGATATGATAATTTGTAATGATAATTAGATATGATAATTTGTTATGATAAATAGATGTGATAATTTGTATTGATAATTAGATATGATAATTTGTAATGATAATTAGATATGATAATTTGTAATGATAATTAGATATGATAAATTGTAACCATAATTCAAACATACGCAACTTTTCATGTAACCATGAGAAGTGTCGGTGCGTGTGTGTGTGTGTGTGTGTGTGTGTGTGTGTGTGTGCACATCACTTATATCTTCGTGTTGCAACTTTTCCTTCTTGGATGATAATGGTTTAATGATATTTTGACAAGTTTTTCTTTCAAACATTCGGCTCGTTTCTCTCTCATAATGACACTCATCTTTAGCTGCTTTCCAGTTCTTATTAAACGGTACAGAGCTGGCGTATGTATGCATGTATGTCTGTACGTATTAACGTCTGTCTGTCTGTAAGTAGCAGGTAATCACTGACCAAGCGGTGTATCACCTGTACTGCCCGCCTGGGGATCGGGAGGGTGTGTGACGGGTGCACAGTAAGCCAGCACTTCAGTGGCTGTCAAGTGTCACTAGGCAGTTGACATACCTTTCTACCCCACCCACAGCTGGCTGGGTCTCAGTCCACAAACAAAACATCTCTCCGTCTCGTACATAACACAAGACATACCACACTCAACACGTTCTTCATAAACCTATATATTTTTCCACATGACTTGTTCTTCGTAACTCTGTGGTGAGCGCAGCGAGTTACCCCTAACTTTGACGAGCATCATAAGTATTCTTAGTAGTAAGTATTCTCTCTCTCTCTCTCTCTCTCTCTCTCTCTCTCTCTCTCTCTCTCTCTCTCTCTCTCTCTCTCTCTCTCTCTCTCTCTCTCTCTCTCTCTCTCTCTCTCTAACCCCCCTCCCCCCCGACAAAACAACACCTAGTTGGGATGGTCACACTAGTCCTAGAGAAGTAAGTGAAAGCCTATTACAAAACTTGCACCGTAAGTTTCTTTGGGAATGAATTAGGAAGGAGCTTTCTACGTGTGTGTGCTGGAAGTTGGCTCTCAAGGGAGGGAGCCGCGGGGAGAGCGGGCTGGGGTGAGGGGACGGGGTGGCGAGAGAAGGTGGAGTGAGAGGGAAGGGAGAGTATGGTGAAGGATGGCGGAGATGGGCTAGTGTAGGTGAGTGTGAAAGTGAGAGGAAAGGGAGAGAATGGTGAGGAGATACGAAGGTGAGAGGAAAGGGAGAGGATGGCAGGAAGAGTAGAAGTGAAAAGAGAGAAAGAGAGCAGATGGGTAAGTGTAAGTGAGAGAGAAGAGCAAATGGGTAAGTTTTGGTGAGAGAGAAGAGCAGATGGGTAAGTGTGAGTGAGAGAGAAGAGCAGATGAGTAAGTGTGAATGAGAGAGAAGAGCAGATGGGTAAGTGTGAATGATAGAGAAGAGCAGATGGGTAAGTGTGAGTGGGAGGTCAGGGGCGAGAAGTGAGTGAGAATGACTGGATTCAGGAAACGGAGGGAGGTTGGTTGATGACCTGGTAGAAAGACCATCTCGCACCCACGGGTGAATGTCTCTCATGCTAGAGGTTTGTGAGACACCATACAGTAATGTATCCAGCGAGACCCTGCCATGGTTGTGGAGCAATAGTGTGTCCAGCGAGACACTGACATAGTTGCGGAGAATTAGTGTCTAGCGAGACCCTGACATGGTTGTGGAGCATTAGTGTGTCCAGCGAGACACTGACATGGTCGTGGAGCATTGGTGTGCCCAGCAAGATCTGCCATGGTTGTGGAGCATTAGTGTTTCCAGCGAGCCACTGCCATAGTTGTGGAGCATTAGCGTATCCAGCGAGACTCTGCCATGGTTGTGGAGCATTGGTGTGTCCAGCGAGACCCTGCCATGGTTGTTGAGCATTAGTGTGTCCAGCAAGACCCTGCCATGGTAGTGGAGCATTAGTGTGTCCAGCGAGACCCTCCCATGTTTGTAGAGCATTAGTGTGTCCAGCGAAACCCTACCATGGTTATGGAGCATTAGTCTGTCCAGCGAGACCCTGCCCTGGTATGGGAGCATTAGTGTGTTCAGCGAGAGCCTGCCATGTTTGTGGAGCATTAGTATGTCACGCGAAACCCTAACATGGTTGTGGTTCATTAGTGTGTCCAGCGAGATCCTGCCATGGTTGTGGAGCATTAGCGTGTCCAGCGAGAACCTGACATGGTTGTAGAACATTAGTGCGTCCAGCAAGACCATGCTATGGTTGTGGAGAATTTGTGTGTCCAGCGAAACCCTCACATGGTTGTGGAGCATTAGTGTGTCCATCGACACCCTGCAATGGTTGTGAAGCATTAGTGTGTCCAGCGAGATCCTGGCATGGTTGCGGAGCATTAGTGTATCCAGCTAGACCCCCAATGTTTGAGGAGAATTAAGGTGTCCAGCGATACCCTCCCATGGTTGTGGAGCATTAGTGTGTCCAGCGAGACCCTGCCATGGTTGTGGAGCATCAGTGTGTCCAGAGAGACCCTCCCATGGTTGTGGACCATTAATGTGTCCAGCGAGATCATGCCATGGTAGTGGAACATTAGTGTGTCCAGCGAGACCCTCCCATGGTTGTGAAGCATTAGTGTGCCCAGCGAGACGCTGCCATGGTTGTGGAGCATTAGTGTGTTCAACGAGAGCCTGCCATAGTTGTGGAGCATTAGTGTGTCCTGCGAGATCCTACCATGGCTGTGGAGCATTAGAGTGTCCAGCAAGAGCCTGCCATGGTTGTGGAGCATTAGTGTGTCCAGCGAGACTCTGCCATGGTTGTTGAGCATTAGTGTGTTCAGCGAGACCTTGCTAGGTTGTGGAGCATTAGCGTGTCCAGCGAGATCCTGACATGGTTGTGGAGCATTAGCGTGTCCAGCGAGACAATGCCATGGTTGTGGAGCATTAGTGTCTCCAGTGAGACCCTGCCATGGCTGTGGAGCATTAGTGTGTCCAGCGAGAGCCTGCCATGGTTGTGGAGCTTTAGTGTGTCCAGAGAGACCCTGACATGGAAGTGGAGCATTAATGTGTCCAACGAGACCCTTGCATATTTTTAGAGCATTACTGTGTCCAGCGAGACCCTGACATGGATGTGGAGCATTAATGTGTCCAGCGAGACCCTACCATGATAGTCGAGCATTAGTGTGTCCACCGAGACTCTGCCATGATTGTAGAAAATTAGTGTGTCCAGCGAGACTATCCCATGGCTGTAGAGCATTTGTGTGTCCAGAGAGTCCCTGCCTCCCTGCCATGGTTGTGGAGCATTAGTGTTTCCAGCGAGACACTGCCATAGTTGTGGAGCATTAGCGTATCCAGCGAGACCCTGCCATGGTTGTGGAGCATTGGTGTGTCCAGCGAGACCCTGCCATGGTTGTTGAGTATTATTGTGTCCAGCAAGACCCTGCCATGGTAGTGGAGCATTAGTGCGTCCAACGAGACCCTCCCATGTTTGTGTAGCATTAGTGTGACCAGGGAAACTCTACCATGGTTGTGGAGCATTAGTGTGTCCAGCGAGACCCTGCCATGGTTGGGGAGCATTAGTGTATCCAGCGAGAGCCTATCATGTTTGTGGAGCATTAGTATGTCACACGAAACCCTACCAGGGTTATGGTGCGTTAGTGTGTCCAGCGAGACCCTCCCATGGTTGTGGATCATTAGTGCAGCGAGATCCTGCCATGGTTGAGGAGCATTAGCGTATCCAGCGAGACCCTGACATGGTTGTGGAACATTATTATGTCCAGCAAGACCATGCCATGGTTGTGGAGAATCTGTGTGTCCAGCGAGACCCTCCCATGGTTGTGGAGCATTAGTGTGTCCATCGACATCTTGCAATGGTTGAGAAGCATTAGTGTGTTCAGCGAGACCCTGACATGGTTGCGGAGCATTAGTGTGTCCAGTGAGACCCCCATGCTTGTGGAGAATTAGGGAGTCCAGAGATACCCTCCTATGGTTGTGGAGCATTAATGTGTCCAGCGAGCCCCTTCCATGGTTATGGAACATTAGTATGTCCAAAGAGACCCTACCATGGTTGTGGACCATTAATGTGTCCAGGGAGATCATGCCATGGAAGTGGAACATTAGTGTGTCTAGCGAGACCTTGGCATGGTTCAGGTGCATTAGTGTCTCCAGCGAGACCCTGATATGGTTGTGGAGCATCATTGTGTCCAGTGAGGGCCTGCCATGGCTGGGAAGCATTTTGTCCTGCGAAGCCCTGCCATGGTTGAGGGACATTATTTTGTACAGCGAGAGCTTCCCATGGTTCTGGATCATTAGTGTGTCCAGCGAAACCCTGCCATCACCGTGGAGCATTAGTGTGTCCAACGAGACTCTGCCATGATTGTGGAGCATTAGTGTGTCCAGCAAGACCCTGTCAAAGTTTATGAACATTAGTGTGTCCAGCGAGGCCCAACCATGGATGAGGAGCATTAGTTTGTCCAGCGAGACCCTGATATGGTTGAGGAGCATTAGTTTGTCCAGCGAGACCCTACCATAGTAGTGGAGCATTAATATGTCCAGCGAGACCATGCTATGGTTGTGGAGCATTACTGTGTCCAGCGAGACCCTGCCATGGTTGTCGAGCATTAGTGTGTCCAGCGAGACCCTGCCATGGTTGTGGAGCATTAGTGTGTCCAGCGAAGCCATCCTATAGATCTGGAGACTCAGTGTGTCCAGTGAGACACTGTATCGGTTCTGGAGCATTAGTGTGTCTAGCGAGACCTTGGCATGGTTCAGGTGCAATAGTGTCTCCAGCGAGACCCTGATATGGTTGTGGAGCATTATTGTGTCCAGCGAGGGCCTGCCATGGCTGGGAAGCATTGTGTCCTGCGAAGCCCAGCTATGGTTGTGGGACATTAGTTTGTACAGCGAGAGCTTCCCATGGTTCTGGTTCATTAGTGTGTCCAGCGAAACCCTGCCATGGTTGTGGAGGATTAGCTTGTCCAGCAAGACCCTCCAATGGTTGTGGAGCATTAGTGTCTCCAGCGAGACCCTGCCATGGTTGTGAAGCATTAGTGTGTCCAGCGATGCCCTGCCATGGTTGAGGAGCAGTATTTTGTACAGCGAGATCTTGCCATGGTAGTGAATCATTATTGTGTCCTGCAAGACCCTGCCATGGCTGTGCAGCATTAGTTTGTCCAGCAAGACCCTGTCGTGGTTGTGGAACATTAATGTGTCCAGCGAGAGCCTGCCATGGTTTTGGAGCATTAGTGTGAACGAGACTTTGCCATGATTGTGGAGCTTTAGTGTGTCCAGCGAGACCCTGCCATAGTTTTTGTGCATTAGTGTGTCCAGCGAGGTCTTTCCATGGCTGTGGAGCACTAGTTTGTCCAGCGAGACCCTGACATGGTTGAGGAGCATTAGTTTGTCCAGCGAGACCGTGCCGTGGTAGTGGAGCATTAGTGTATCCAGCGAGACCCTGGTATAGTTGTGGAGCATTAGTGTGTCACGCGAGACCCTGCCATGTTTGTGGAGCATTAGTGTCTCCAGCGAGACCTTGCTATGGTTGTGGAGCATAACTGTGTCCAGCGAGACTCTCCCATGATTGTGGAGCATTAGTGTGTCCAACGAGACCCTGCAATGATTGTGGAGCATTATTGTGTCCAGCGAGACCCTGGCATGGTTGTGAAGCATTAGTGTGTCCAGCGATGCCCTGCCATGGTTGAGGAGCAGTATTTTGTACAGCGAGAGCTTGCCATGGTTGAGGATCATTATTGTGTCCAGCAAGACCCTGCCACGGCTTTGCAGCATTAGTTTGTCCATCAAGACCCTGCCATGGTTGTGGAACATTAATGTGTCCAGCGAGAGCCTGCCATGGTTTTGGAGCATTAGTGTGTCTAGCGAGACTGCCATGATTGTGGAGTATTCGTGTGTCCAGCGAAACCATGCCATAGTTTTGGAGCAGTAGTGTGTCCAGCGAGGCCCTCTTATGGTTGTGGAGCATTAGTTTGTCCAGCGAGATCCTGACATGATTGAGGAGCATTAGACTGTCCAGCGAGACCCTGCCATAGTAGTGGAGCATTAGTGTATCAATCGAGACCCTGGTATGGTTTTGGAGCATTAGTGTGTCCAGCGAGACCCTGCCATGGTAATGGAGCATTAGTGTGTCCAGCAAGACCCTGACATGGTTTTGGAGCATTAGTGTGTGCAGCGAAACAGTGCCATTGTTGTGGAGCATTAGTGTGTCCAGCGAGACACTGCCATGGTTGTGGAGCATTAGTGTGTCTAGCGAGACCATGCCATTTTTATGGAGCATTAATGTCTCCAGCGAGACCCTGCCATGGTTTTGGAGCATTATCGTGTCCAGCGATACCTTCCTATGATTGTGGAGTATTAGTTTCTGCAGCGAGACCCTGACATGGATATGGAGCATTAGTGTGTCCAGCGACAGCCTACCATGCCTTTGGAGCATTAGTAGGTCCAGCGAGGACCTGACATGGTTGTAGAAAGTTAATGTTTCCAGCAAGAAACTGCCATGTTTGTGGAGCATTAGTGTATTCATCGAGACTCCCATGGTTGTCGAGCATTCATGTTTCCAGCAAGACCCTGCAATTGTTGTGGAGCATTATTCTGTCCAACAAGACCCTGCCAAGGTAGTGGAGCATTAGTGTCCAACGAAAACCTCCCACTTATGTGGTGCATTAGTATGTCCAGCGGGACCCTCCTATGGTTGTGGAGCATTAGTGTGCCCAGCGATACCTTCCTATGGTTGTGGAGCATTAGTTTCTGCAGCGAGACCCTGACATGGTTATGGAGCATCAGTGTGTCCAGCGAGAGCCTGCCATACCTTTGGAGCATTAGTGTGTCCAGCAAGGACCTGACATGGTTGTAGAACATTAATGTGTCCAGCGAGAAACTGCCATGTTTGTGGAGCACTAGTGTGTTCATCGAGACTCTGCCATGGTTGTCGAACATTAATGTGTCCAGCAAGACCCTCCCATAGTTCTGGAGCATTAGCATGTCCAGCGAAACCCTCCAATGGTTGTGGAGCATTTGTGTGTCCAGTGAGACCCTCCCAATGTTGTGGAGCAGTAGTATGTCCAGGAAGACCCTCCCATGGTTGTGGAGCATTATTGTGTCCAGTGATACCCTGCCATGATTGTGGAGCATTAGTGCCTCCAGCGAGAACCTGCCATAGTTGCGGAGCATAGGTGTGTCAGCGAAACCAAACCATGATTGTGGAGCATTAGTGTCTCCAGTGAGACCCTGCCATGGTTGTGAAGCATTAGTGTGTCCAGCGAGACCTCCCCATGGTTGTGGAGGATTACTGTTTCCAGCACGGCCCTGCATAAGTTGTAAAACATTAATGTGTCTACCGAGACCTTGACATAGTTGTGGAGCATTACTGTGTCCAGCGAGACCCTTACATGGTTTTGGAGCACTATTGTGTACAACGAGGGCCTGCCATGGCTGTGGAGCATTAGTGTGTCCAGCGAGGCCCTGCCATGGTTGAGGAGCATTATTTTGTACAGCGAAAGCTTGCCATGTTTGTGGAGCATTAATATGTCCAGCGAGCCCCTACCATGGCAGTGGAGTATTAGTGTGTAAAGCGAGACCCTGCCATGATTGTGGAGCATTAGTGTGTCCAGCGAGACCCTGCCATAGTTTTGGAGCATTAGTGTGTCCAGAGAGGCCCTCCCATTGTTGAGGAGCATTATTTTGTCCAGCGAGACCCTGATATGGTTGAGGTGCATTAGTTTCTCCAGCGAGACCCTGCCATGGTTGTGGAGCATTAGTGTATCCAGCGAGACCCTACTATGGTTGTGGAGCACTAGTGTGTCCAGCGAGACCCTGCCATGGTTGTGGAGCATTAGTGTGTCCAGTGAGACCCTGCCAAGGTTTGGAGCCATTGTTGTGGAGCGTTAGTGTGTCCAGCGAGACCATGCCATGGTTGTGAGCATTAATGTCTCCAGGGAGAGCCAGCCATAGTTGTGTAGGATTAGTCTGTGCAACGAGACCTTCCCATGATAGTGGAGCATTAGTGTCTTCAGCGAGACCCTGATATGGTTGTGGAGCATTAATGTGTCCAGCGAGAGCCTGCCATCGCTGTGGAGCATTAGTGTGTCCAGCGAAGACCTGACATGGTTGAGCAGCATTATTTTGTCCAATGAGGCTATGCGATGGTTGTGGAGCATTAATGTGTCCAGCGAGACCCTTCCATGGTTTTAGAACATTAGTGTGTCCAGTGAGACCCTGGTATAGTTGTGGAGCATTAATGTGTCCAGCGAGAGGCTCCCATGGTTGTGGAGCATCAGTGTGTCCAGCGAGACTCTGCCATGATTGTGGAGCATTAGTGTGTCCAGCAAGACCCTGCCATGGTTGTGGAGCATTAGTGTGTCAAGCGAGACTCCCAAGGTTGTGGAGGATTAGTTTTTCCAGCAAGACCCCTGCAATCGTTATTGAGTATTAGTGTGTCTAGCGAGTCCCAGACATGCATATGGAGCAATAGTGTGTCCAGCGAAAACCTACCATGGTTGTGGAGCATTAATGTGTCCAGCAAGACCCAATTGTTGTGGAGCATTCTTGTGTCCAGCGAGACCCTGACATGTTTGTGGAGCATTAGTGTGTCAAGCGAGACCCTCCCATGGTTGTGGAGCATTAGTGTGTCCAGCGAAACACTGCCATGGTAGTAGAGCATTAGCATCTAGCGAAACCCTCCCATGTTTATGGTGCATTAGTATGTCCAGCGAAACCTTCCCATGGTTGTTGAGCATTAGTGTGTCCAGCGAAACTGTGCCATGGATGTGGAGCATTAGTTTGTCCAGCTAGACCCTGCCAAGGCTGTGGAGCAATAGTGTGTCCAGCGAGACCCTGCCATGGTTGTGGATCATTGGTGTGTCCTGGGACACCCTCCCATGGTTGCGAAGCATTAGTGTGTCCAACGAGACCATGCCGTGGTTGTGGAGCATTAGTGTTTCCAGCGACATCATGCCATGGTTGTTGAGCATTAATGTGTCTAGCGAGAGCTTGCCATGTGTTTTGGAGCATTAGTGTGTCCAGCGAAACCCTCCCATGGTTGTGGAACATTAGTTTGTCCAGCAAGACCCTACCATGGTTGTGGAGCATTTGTGTGTCCAATGAGACCCTGTCATGGTTGTGGAGCATTAGTGTGTCCAGGGAGACCCTGCCATGGTTGTGGAGCATTATTGTGGCCAGCGAGACCCTGCCATGATTGTGGAGCATTAGTGTGTCCAGCAAGGCCCTCCCATGGTTGTGTAGCATTAGTGTGTCCAGCGAGTCCCAGACATGGATCTGGAGCAGTAGTGTGTCCAGAGAGAACCTAACATGGTTGTGGAGCATTAGTGTGTCCAGAAAAACCCTGCAATTGTTGTGGAGCATTAGTGTGTCCAGCAAAACCCTGCAATTGTTTTGGAGCATTAGTGTGTCCAAGGAGACCCTGACATGGTTATGGAGCATTAATGTGTCCAGCGAGAAACTGCCATGTTTGTGGAGCATTAGTGTGTCCAGCAAGACGCTGCCATAGTAGTGGAGCATTAGTGGCCAGCGAAACCCTCCTACGTTTGTGGTGCATTAGTATGTCCAGCGAAACCTTCCCATGGTTGTTGAGCATTAATGTGTCCAGCGAAACTATGCCATGGTTGTGGAGGATTAGTTAGTCCAGCGAGACACTGCCGTGGCTGTGGAGCATTAATGTGTCCAGTGAGAACCTGCCATGGCTGTGGAGCATTGGTGTGTCCAGCGAGGCCCTTCCATGGTTGTGAAGACTATTGTGTCCAGCGATAACCTGTCATTATTGTAGAGCATTAGTGTATCCAGCGAGAATATGCCATGGTTGTGGACCATTAGAGTGTCCATCGAGACCCTGCCCTGATTGTGGAGAATTAGTGTGTCCAGCGAAATCCTGCCACAGTTATGGAGCATTAGTATGTCCAGCGAGACCCTGCCATGGTTTTGGAGCATTATTGTGTCGAGCAAAACCCTTCCAAGGTTGTGCAACATTAGTGTGCCCAGCGAGACACTGCCGTAGGTGTGGAGCATCAGTGTCTCCAGCGAGGCCCTCACATGGTTGTGGAGTATTAGTGTGTCCAACAAGACCCTACCATGGATATGGAGCACTAGTGTCTCCAGCGAGACCCTGCAATTGTAGTGGAACATTAGTGTGTCCAGCAAGACCTTCCCATGGTTCTGGAGCATTATTATGTCCAGCGAGACCCTGCAATGGTTGTGCAGCATTAGTGTGTCTAGCGAGACATTGACATGGTTGTGGAGCATTACTGGGTCCAGCAAGACCCTGACATTGTTTTGGATCATTAGTGTGTTCTGCGAGAGCCTGCCATAGCTGTGGAGCATTAGTGTGTCCAGCGAGGCCCTGCCATGGTTGAGGAGCATTATTTTGTACAGCAAGAGCTTGCCATGGTAGTGGGTCATTAATGTGTCCAGCGAGACGCTGCCATGGCTTTGGGGAATTAGTGTGTCCAGCGAAACCCTGATGTGGTTGTGGATCCTTAATGTGTCCAGCGAGATTCTGCCATGGTTATGGAGCATTAGTGTGTCCAAAGACACTCTGCCATGATCGTGGAGCATTAGTGTGTCCAGCGAGACCCTGCCATGGTTTTGGAGCATTAGTGTGTCCAGTGAAGCTCTCCCATAGTTGTGGAGCATTAGTGTGTCCAGCAAGACACTGCAATGGTTGTGGAGCATTAGTGTGTCCAGCGAGACCCTGCAATCGTTTTGGAGCATTAGTGTATTCAGCGATAACCTAACATGGTTCTGGAGCAATAGTGTGTCCAGCGAGACCCTGCCATGGTTGTGGAGTATTAGTGTGTCCAGCAAGACCTGCAATAGTTGTGGAGCATTAGTATGTCCAACGAGACCTTGACATGGTTGTAAAGCATTAGTGTGTCCAGCGATACCCTCCCATGGTTGTGGAGCATTAGTGTGTCCAACGCGACCCTGCCATGGCTGTGGAGCATTAGTGTGTCTAGCGAAACCCTTCCATGTCTGTTAAGCATTAGTGTGTCCAGCGAGACCCTGCCATGGTTGTGGAACATTAGTGTGTCCAGCGAGACACTGCCATAGTTGTTGAGCTTTTGTGCATCCAGAGAAACTATGCCATGGTTGTGGAGCATTAGTGTGTCCACCAAGAGCCTGCCATGTTTTTGGAGCATTAGTGTGTCCAGCGAGACCCTCCCATGGTTGTAGAGCATTTGTGGGTCCAGCGAGACCCTGCCCTAGTTGTGGAGCATTAATGTGTCCAGCGAAACCCTGTCTTGATTGCCGAGCATTAGTATGACCAGCGAGACCTCGCCAATGTTCTGGAGCATTAGTGTGTCCGTCAAGACCCTGATATGATTTTGGAGCATAGGTGTGTCCAGCGAGACCATGCCATGCTTGTGGAGCATTAGTGTGTCCAGCGAGACCGTCCCATGGTTGTAGAGCATTAGTGTGTCCAGCGAGATTATGCCATGGTTGTGGAGCATTAGTGTGTCCAGCGAAACCCTCCCATGTTTGTGAAACATTTGTGTGTCCAGCGAAACCCTCCCATGTTTGTTGAGAATTAGTGTGTCCAACGAGACCTTCCCATGGTTGTAGAGCATTTGTGTGTCCAGCGAGACCCTGCCATGGTTGTGGAGCATTATTGTGTCCAGCAAGACCCTGCCCTGATTGTAGAACACTTGTGTGTCCAGTGAGGCCCTCCCATGTTTGTGTAGCATTAGTGTGTCCAGCGAGACCCTAACATAGTTGAGGAACATGAGTGTGTCCAGCGAGACACTGCCATGGTTGTGGAGCATCAGTGTCTCAAGCGAGACCATGCCATGCTTGTGGAGCATTGGTGTATCCAGCGATACCTTGTTATGGTTGTGGAGCATTAGTGTATCCAGCGAAACCATGCCATGGTTGTGGAGCATTAATATGTCCAGCGAGAGCCTGAAAGGTTTTTGGAGCATTAGTGTGTCCAGCGAAACCCTCTCATGGCTGTAGACCATTTGTGTGTCCATCGAGACCCTGCCACGGTTGTGGAGCATTAGTTTGTCCAGCGAGACCCTGTCATGGTTATGGAGCATTATTATGTCCAGCAAGACCCTTTCATGATTTTCGAGCATTAGTTTCTCCAGCGAGACCTTGCTAATGTTGTGGAGCATTAGTGTTTCCAGCGAGACCCTGACATGATTTTGGAACATAGGTTTGTCCAGCGAGACTATGCCATTCTTGTGGAGCATTAGTGTGTCCAGCGAAACCCTCCCATGGCTGTACAGCATTAGTGTGTCCAGCGAGACACTGCCATGTTTGTGAAGCATTAGTTTGTCCAGCGAAACCCACTCATGTTTTTGGACCATTAGTGTGTCCAGCGAAACCCTCCCATGTTTGTGGAGAATTAGTGTGTCCAACGAGACTTTCCCATGGTTTTAGAGCATTTATGTGTCCAATGAGACCCTGCAATGGTCGTGCAGCATTATCATGTCCAGCGAGACTGCCATGATTGTGGAGCATTTCTCTGTCCAGGAAGGCCTTCCCATGGTTTTGTAGCATTAGTGTGTCCAGCGATTCCCTGATATAGTTGAAGAGTATTAGTCTGTCCAGCGAGACACTGCCATGCTTGTGGAGCATTAGTGTGTCTAGCGAAACCCTTCCATGTTTGTGTAGATTTAGTGTGCCAAACGAGACCCTGCCATTTTTGTGGAACATTAGTGTGTCCCGCGAGATCCTGCCATAGTTGTGGAGCATTAGTGTATCAAGCGAAACCATGCCATGGTTGTGGAGCATTAGTGTGTCCAGCGAGAGCCTGACATGTTCGTGGAGCATTAATGTGTCCAGCGACACCTTGCCAATGTTGTGGAGCATTAGTGTGTCCAACGAGACCCTGCCATGATTTTGGAGCACAGGTGCGTCTAGCGAAACTACGCAATGATTGTGGAGCATTAGTGAGTCCAGCGAGACCCTCGCATGTTGATAGAGCATTAGTGTGTCCAAAGAGACACTGCAATGTTTGTGGAGCAATAGTGTGTCCAGCGAAACCCATCCATGTCTGTGGACCATTAGTGCGTCCAGCGAGACCCACCCATGTTTGGGGACCATTAGTGTGTCCAGCGAAACCCTATCCATGTGTGTGGGGAAATAGTGTGTCCAACGAGACCTTCCCATGGTTTTAGAGCATTTGTGTGCCAAGCGAGATCCTGCAATGCTTGTGGAGCATTATTGTGGCCAGCGAGATTCTGCCATGATTGTGAAGCATTTGTTTGTCCCTCAAGACCCTCCCATGGTTTTGTAGCATTAGTGTGTCTAGCGAGACCCTGACATAGTTGAGGAGCATTAGTGTGTCCAGCGAGACACTGCTATGGCTGTGGAGCATTAGTGTCTCAAGCGAGACCCTGCCAAGGTTGTGGAGAATTAGTGTATCACGCGAGACTCTGTTATGGTTGTGGAATATTGATGTGTCCAGCTAGACCCTCTCAGTATTCCTGAGCATTAGTGTATCCAGCAAAACCCTAACATGTTTGTGGAGCATTAGTGTATCCAGCGAGACCCTCCCATGGAAGTGTAGCATTAGCGTGTCCAGCGAGACCCTGCCACGCTTGTGGAGCATTAGTTTGTCCAGCGGGACCCTGCCATGGTTGTGGAGCATTAGTGTGTCCAGCGAGACCTTCCCATGGTTGTAGAGCATTTGTGTGTCCAGTGAGACCCTTCCATGGTTGAGGAGCATTAGTGTGTCCAACGAAAACCTGCCATGGTTGTGGAGCTATATTGTGTCCAGCAAGACCCTGCCATGATTGTAGAGCATTTGTGTGTCCAGCGAGGACCGCCCATGGCTGTTCAGCATTAGTGTGTCCAGCGAGACCCTTTCATAGCTGAGCAGCATTAGTGTGTAAAGCGAGACACTGCCATGGTTGTGGAGTATTAGTATCTAAAGCGAAACCCTGCCATGGTTGTGGAGCATTAGTGTGTCCAACGAGACCCTATTATGGTTGTGCAGCATTAGTGTATCCAGCGAGACCCTCCTATGTTTGTGGATCATTAGTGTGTCCAAGGAAACCCTTCCATGTTTGTGGAGGATTAGTGTGTCTAGCGAGACGCTAGCATAATGGCATAAATGTGTCCACTGAGACCCTACCATGGTTGTGGAGCATTAGTGTTTGCAGGCAGAGCCTGCCATGGCTGTGGAGCATTAGTGTGTCGAGCGAGACCTTGCCATGGTTGTAGAGCATTTGTTTGTCCAGCGAGACCCTGCCATGGTTGTGGAGCATTAGTGTGTCCACCGAGACCCTACCAAGATTGTAGAGCATTATTATGTCCGGCGAGACCCTGCCATGATTGTGGAGCATTTGTGTGTACAGCGAGGCCCTCACATGGTTGTGTAGCATTAGTGTGTCCAGCGAGACCCTGACGTGGTTGAGGACCACTATTGTGTCCAGGGAGGATCTGCTATGGTTGTGGTGCATTATTGTCTCAAGCGAGACCATTGCCATGGCTGTGGAGCATTGGTGTGTCCAGCGATTCCCTGCTATGGTTGTGGAGCATTAGTGTGTCCAGCGAGAGCCAGCCATTATTGTGGAGCATAAGTGTGTCCAGCAAGACTCTCCCATGATTGTGGAGCATTATTGTGTCCAGTGAGACCCTTCCATAGTTTTTGAGCATTAGTTTGTCCAGCGAGACCCTGAGCTGCTTGAGAAGCATTAGTTTGTCCAGCGAGATCCTACCATAGTTGTGGAGCATTAGTGTATCCAGCGAAACAATGCCATGGTTGTGGAGCATTAATATGTCCAGTGAGACCCTGATATGGTTGTGGATCATTAATGTGTCCAGCGAGAGCCTGCCATGGTTGTGGAGCATTAGTATGTCCAGCATGACTCTGCCATGATTTTCGAGCATTAGTGTGTCCAGCGAGATCCTGCCATGGTTTTGGAGCATTAGTGTGTCCAGCTAGACTCTCCCATAGTTGTGGAGCATTAGTGTGTCGAGCATGACATTGCAATGGTTGTGTAGCATTAGTGTGTGTAGCGAAACCCTGCAATGGTTGTGGAGCATTAGTGTGTCCAGCGAGACCCTGACATGTTTCTGGAACAATAATGTTTCTAGCGAGACCCTGCCATGGTTGTGGAGCATTAATGTGTCCAGCAAGACCCTGCAATGGTTGTGGAGCATTAGTGTGTCCAGCGAGATCCTGAAATGGTTGTGGAGCATTAGTTTTTCAAGCGAGACCCTCCCATAGTTAGGGAGAATTAGTATGTAAAGCGAGACACTGCCATGGTAGTGGAGCATTCGTGTACAGCGAAACCCTTTCACGTCTATGGTGCATTAGTATGTCTAGCGAGACCTTCCCCTGGTTTTGGAGCATTAGTGTGTCGAGCGAAACTATACCATGGTTGTGGAAAATTAGTTTATCAAGAGAAACCATGCCATGGCTGCAGAGAATTAGCGTGTCCAGCGAGACCCTCCCATGGTTGTGGAGAATTAGTGTCTTCAGCGAGACCTTGCCGTGGTTGTGGAGCATCAGTGTATCTAGCTAGACCCTATCATGGTTGTGGAGCATCAGTGTGTCCAGCAAGAGCCTGACATGTTTTTGGAGCATTAGTGTGTCCAGCGAGACCCTCACATGGTTTTGGAAGATTATTGTGTCCAGCAAAACATTGCCGTGGTTGTGGAGCAGTTGTGTGTCCAGCGAGACCCTGCCATGGTTGTGGAGCATTATTGTGTCCAGCGAGCACCTGTTATTATTGTGGAGCATTAGTGTGTCCAGCGAGACAAGGCCATGGTTGTGGAGCATTAGTGTGTCAAGCGAGACCCTTCCATGGCTGTGGAGCATTAGTATGTCCAGCGAGACACTGCCATGGTAGTGCAGCATTAGTGTCCGGCGAAACCCTACCCCGTTTACGGTTCATTAGTATGTCCAGCGAGACCTTCCCATGGTTGTGGAGCATAAGTGTGTCAAGCAAAACTATGCCTTGGTTGCGGAGCATTAGTTTATCCAGAGAGACCCTGCCATGCGTGTCCAGCGAGACCCTGCCATTGTTTTGGAGCATTGGTGTGTCCAGCGAGACCTTCCCATGGTTGTGGAGCATTAGTGTGTCCAGCGAGACCCAGCCGTGGTTGTGGATCATTAGTGTATCCAGAGAGACTAAGCCATGGTTGTGGTGAATTAGTGTATCCAGCACGAGCCTGCCATATTTTTGGAGCATTAGTGTGTCCAGCGAGACCCTCCCATTGTTGTGGAACATTAGTTTGTCCAGCAAAACCGTGCCTTGGTTGTGGATCATTTGCGTGTCCAGCGAAACCCTGCCAAAGTTGAGGAGCATTATTGTGTCCTGCGATACCCTGCCATTATTGTGGAGCATTAGTGTCTCCAGCGAGACAAGGCCATGGTTCTGGAGCATTAGTGTGTCTATCGAGACCCTGCCCTAATTGTGGAGCATTAGTGTGTCCAGCGAGATCCTGACATATTTACGAAGAATTTGTGTGTCCAGCCAGACCCCTCCCATGGTTGTGCAACATTATTCTGTCCAGCAAAACCTTGCCATGGTTATGGAGCATTAGTGTCCAGCGATACCTTGTAATAGTTTTGGAGCATTAGTGTGTCCAGCGAGGCCTTCCCATGGTTGTGGCGCATTAATGTGTCCAGCGAGACCCTGATGTGATTGACGAGCATTAGTTTGTCCAGCGAGACCCTGATATGGTTTTGGAGCATTAGTGTGTCCAACGGGACCCTACTATGATTGTGGAGCATTAGTGTGTCCAGCAAGGCCCTACCATGGTTGTTGAGCATTAATATGACCAGAGAGACTCTGCCAACGTTGTGGAGGATTGGTGTATCCAGCAAGACATTTCCCTTGTTTTGGAGCATTATTATGTCCAGCGAAACCCTTCAATGGTTGTGTAGCAACAGTGTGTCTAGCGACACCTTGACATGGTTCTGGAGCTTTAGTGAGTCCAGGGAGACCCTGACCTGGTTGTGGGTCATTAGTGTGTCCAGCGAGAGCCTGCCATAGATGTGGAGCATTTGTGTGTCCAGCCAGGCCATGTCATGGTTGAGGAGTATCATTTTGTCCAGCGAGAGCATGCCATGGTTGTGGAGCATTATTATGTCCAGCGAGACCCTACCAAGGTTTTTGAGAATTAGTGTGTCCAGCGAGACCAAGATATGGTTGTGGCTTATTAATGTGTCTAGCGACAGCCTGCTATGGTTGTGGAGCCTTGGTGTGTCTAGCGAGACCCTGACATGGTTCTCGAGCAATGGTGTGTCCAGCGAGACCCTGCCATGGTTTTGGAGCATTATAGTGTCCAGCGAAACTCTGCCATGGTTGTGGAGCATTTGTGTGTCCAGCGAGACCTTCTCATGGTTGTGGAGCATTCTTTTGTCCAGCGAGACCCTGCTATGGTTGTGGAGTATTAGCGTGTCTCACGAGACCTTGACATGGTTCTAGAGCATTAGTGCGTCCAGTGAGACCCTGACATCGTTGTGGAGCATAAGTGTGTCCAGTGAGAGCCTGCCATGAATGTGGAGCATTTGTGTGTCCAGCGAGGACTTGCCATGGTTGAGGAGCATCAGTTTGTCAACGAGAGCCTACCATGGTTGTGGAGCATTATGTGTCCAACGAGACCTTGCTATGGTTGTAGAGCGTCAGTGAGTCCAGCGAGACTCTGCCATTATTGTGGAGCATTAGTGTGTCCAGCGAAGTCCTGCCATGGTTTTGGAGCATTTAGTGTGTCCAGCGAGACTCTCCCATGGTTTTGGAGCATTAGTGTATCCAGCAAAATACTGCAATGGTTGTGGAGCATTTTTGTGTCCAGCGAGATACGTGCCATGGTTTTGGAGCATTTGTGTGTCCAGCGAGACCCTGACATGGTTCTCAAGCAGTAGGATGTCCAGCGAGACCCTGCCATGGCTTGCAGCATTATAGTGTCCAGCGAGACCCTGCCATGATTGTGGAGCATTAGTGAGTCCAGCGAGATCCTGCCATGGTTATGAAACATTAGTGTGTTCGGCGAGACCCCCCCCATGGTTGTGGAACATTATTGTGTCCAGCAGAACCCTGCCATGTATTTGGAGCATTTGTGTGTCCAGCGAGACACTGCCATAGTTTTGGAGCATTAGTGTGTCCAGCTAGGCCCTCCTATGGTTATGGAGCATTAGTGTGTCCAGCGAGACCCTAATGTTGTTGAGGAGCGTTAGTTTGTCCAGCGAAACCGTGCCATGTTTGTGGAGCATTAGTATGTCCAGCGAGACCAAGGCATGGTTGTGGAGCATTAGTGTTTCCAGCGAGCCCCTGCCATGGTTGTGGAGCGATAGTGTGTCCAGCGAGCCCCTTCCATGGTGATGGAGCATTAGTATGTCCAGGGAGACCTTGCCATGGTTGTGGAGAATTAGTGATTCCAGCGAGAACCTGCCATGGTTGTGGAGCATTGGTGTGACCAGCGAGACCTTCCCATGGTTGTGGAGCATTATTTTGTACAGCGAGACCCTGCCATAGTTGTGGAGCATTAGCGTGTCTAGCGAGATCTTGATATGGTTCTGGAGCATTCGTGTGTCCGACGAGACCCTGACTTGGTTGTGGAGCATTAGTGTGTCCAGCGAGAGCCTGCCATGGCTGTGGAGCATTAGTGTGTCCAGTGAGGACCTGCCATGGTTGAGGAGCATTAGTTCGTCCAACGAGAGCCTGCCATGGTTATGGAGCATTAATGTGTCCAGTGAGACCCTGCCATAGTTTTGGAACAATAGTGTGTCCAGCGAGACTCTTATATGGTTATGAAGCATTAATGTGTCCAGCGAGAGCCTGCCATGGTTGTGGCGCATTTGCGTGTCCGGCAAGACTCTGCCATGATTGTGGAGCATTGTGTTCAGCGAGACCCTGCCATGGTTTTGGAGCAATAGTGTATCAAGCGAGACTTACCCATGGTTTTGAAGAATTAGAGTGTCAAGCAAGACATTGCATTGGTTGTGGAACATTAATGTGGCCAGCGAGAAACCTGCAATGGTTGTGGAGCATTAGTATGTCCAGTGAGACCTTGATAATAGTGCGTCCAGCGAGACCCTGCTATAGTTCTGGAGCATTAATGTGTCTAGCAAGTCCTTGCAATGGTTGTGGAGCATTAATGTGTCCAGCGAGACCCTGACATGGTTTTGGAGCATTTAGTGTGTCCACCTAGACTCTTCCATGGTTTTGGAGCATTTGTGTGTCCAGCAATCCCTGCAATGGTTGTGGAGCATTTGTGTGGCCAGCGAGACACGTGCCATGGTTGTAGAGCATTAGTGTGTCCTGCGAGACCCTGACATGGTTCTCGAGCAATAGGATGTCCAGTGAGGCTCTGCCATGGCTTGGAGCATTAGTGTGTCCAGCGAGATCCTGCCATGGTTATGGAGCATTAGTGTGTTCATCGAGACCCTCCCATGGTTGTGGAACATTATTGTGTCCAGCAAAACCCTGCGATGGTGTTGGAGCATTAGTGTGTCCAGTAAGACACTGTCATGGTTGTGGAGCATTAATGTGTCCAGCTAGGCCCTTCTATGTTTGTGGAGCATTGGTGTCTCCAGCAAGACCCTCATATTGTTGAGGAGCTTTAGTTTGTCCAGCGAAACCCTGGCATGGTTGTGGAGCATTCTAAGTGTAGCTAGATCATGTCATGGTTGTGGAGCATTAGTGTTTTCAGCGAGCCCCTGCCATGGTTGTGGAGCATTAGTGCGTCCAACGAGACCCTGCCATGGTGTTGGAGCATTAGTATGTCCAGGGACACCATGCCATGGTTGTGGAGAATTAGTGTCTCCAGCGAGAACCTGCCATGTTTGTGGAGCATGAGTGTGACCAGCGAGACTTTCCCATGGTTGTGGAGCATTATTTTGTACAGTGAGACCCTGCCATAGTTGGGGAGCATTAGCGTGTCTCGCGAGATCTTGATATGGTTCTGGAGCATTCGTGTGTCCGACGAGACCCTGACATTGTTCTGGAGCATTAGTGTGTCCAGCGAGAGCCTGCCATGGCTGTGGAGCATTAGTGTATCCAGCGAAACCATGCCTTGGTTGTGGAGCATTAGTGTATCCAGCAACCTGCCATGTTTATGGAGCATTGGTGTTTCCAGCGAGACCCTTCCATGGTTGTAGAGTATTTGTGTGTCCAGCGAGACCCTACCAATGTAGTGGAGCATTCGTGTGTGCAGCGCGACCCTCCCATGGTTGTGGAGCATTATTGTGTCCAGCGAAACCCTGCCATAATTGTGGAGCATTAGCGCGTCCAGCGAAACCTAGCCATGGTTGTGGAGCATAAGTGTGTCCAGCAAGACACTGCCATGTTTGTGAAGCATTACTGTGTCAAGCAAGACCCTCCCATGGTTTTGTAGCATTAGTGTCTCCAGCGAGATCTTGCCTTGGTTGTGGAGTATTAGTGTGTCCAGCGAGACCCTGCCATGGTTGTGGAGCATAAATGTGTCTAAAGAGTGCATGCCATGATTGTGGAGCATTAATGTGTCCATCGATACCCTGCCATGGTTATGGACCATTAGTGTGTCCAGAGAGACAGTCCCATGGTTGTGGAGCATTACTATGTCCAGCGAAACCCTGCCATGGTTTTGGAGCGTTAGTGTGTCCAGGAGACCCTGCCATAGTTGTGGAGCAGTAGTGTGTCCAGCGAGGCCCTCCCATGGTTATGATTGTGGAGCATTAGTGTGTCCAGGAAACCCTGCCATAATTGTGGAGCAGTAGTGTGTCCAGCGAGGCCATCTCATGTTGTGGAGCATTAGTGTGTCCAGCAAGACCCAGACATGATTGAAGAGCATTAGTGTGTACAGCAAGACCCTGCCATGGTTGTGGAGCATTAGTGCCTCTAATGAGACCCTTCCATGGTTATGGAGCATTAGCGTTTCCAGCGAGACCCTGTTATGATTGTGGAGCATGAGTGTGTCCAGCGAGACCCTGCCATGTTTGTGGAGCATTAGTGTGTCCAGGAGACCCTGCCATGTTTGTGGAGCATTAGTGTGTCCAGCTAGAATGTGCCATGGTTGTGAAGCATTAGTGAGTCCGTCGAGACCCTCCCATGTTTGTGGAGCAATAGTGCGTCCATCGAGTCTCTGCTGTGGTTGTCGAGCATCGGTGTGTCCAGCGAGACCCTCATATCATTGTGGAGCATTAGTGTGTCCAGTGAGACCTTTATATAGTTGTGGAGCATTAGTGTGTCCAGCTAGAGAGTGCCATGGCTGTTGAGCCTTAGTGTGTCCAGCGAGACCCTGTCATAGTTGTGGAGCATTTTTCTGTCCAGCGAGAGCCTGCGATGTTTGTGGAGCATTAATGTGTCCAGCGAGACCCTGCCATGGTTTTGGAGCAATAGTTTGTCCAGCGAGACCCTGACATGGTTGTGGAGCATTAATGTGTCCAGCGATATCCTGCGATGGTTGTGAAGTATTAGTGTGTCCAGCGAGACTCTGCCATGATTGTGGAGCATTAGTGTGTCCAGCGAGACCCTGCTACGGTTGTGGAGCATTATTGTGCCCTGCAAGACCCTGCCAAGATTGTGGATCATTAGTGTGTCCAGCGAGACACTGCCATGATTGTGGAGCATTAGTGTGTCCAGCGAGATCCTACCATGGTTATGGAGCATTAGTGTGTCCAGCGAGACCTTGCTATAGTTTTGGAGCATTAGTGTGTCCAGCGAGGCCCTCCCATGGTTGTTGAGCATTAGTGTATCCAGCGAGACCCTGACATTGTTGAGGAGCATTACTTTGTCCAAAGAGACACAGCCATGGCTGTGGAGCATTAGTGTGTCCATCGAGACCCTGCCATGGTTGTGGAGCATTAGTGTCTCCAGCTAGACCCTGCCGTGATTGTGGATCATTAGTTTGTCCAGCGAGACCTTGCCATGATTTTGGAGCATTTATGTGTCTAGAGAGATCTTGCCATGGTTGTGGAGCATTAGTATGTCCAGCGAAATCATGCCATGATTGTGGAGCATTAGTGTGTCCAGCGAGACCCTGCCATGGCTATGGAGCATTAGTGTGTCCAGCGAGACCCTCCCATGGTTGTGGAGCATTATTGTGTCCAGCGAAACCTTGCCATGGTTTTGGAGCATTAGTGTGTCCATTGAGACCCTGCCATAGTTGTTGAGCATTTGTGTGTCCAACGAGGCCCTCCTATGGATGTGGAGCATTTTTGTGTCCAGCGAGACCCTAACATGGCTGAGGAGTATTAGTGTGTCCAGCGAGACCATGCCATGGTTTTGGAGCATTAGTATCTCGAACGAGACCCTGCCATGGTTGTGGAGTATTTGTGTGTCCAGTGAGAACCTGTTATGGTTGTGGAGCATTAGTGTGTCCAGCGAGACCCTCCCATGTTTGTGGAGCAATCGTTTGTCCAGCGAGACCCTCCCATGTTTGAGGAGCATTATTGTGTCCAGCGAGACCCTGCCATGGTTGTGGAGGATTAGTGTACCCAGCGAGACCCTCCCATGTTTGTGGAGCATTAGTGTGTCCATCGAGACCCTTTCATGGTTTTGGAGCATTAGTGTGTCCAGCGAGATCCTCCCATGTTTGTGGAACATTAGTGTGTCCAGCGAGACTCTGCCATGGTTGTCGAGCATTAGTGTTTCCAGCGGGACCCTCCTATGTTTGTGGAGCATTAGTGTGTCCAGCGAGACCCTCACATTGTTGTGGAGCACTAGTGTGTCCAGCGAGGCCCTGCTGTGGTTGTGGAGCATTAATGTGTCTAGCGATTCCCTGCCATGGTTGTGGAGCATTAGTGTGTCCAGCGAGTGTCTGCCATGGTTGTGGAGTATTAGAGTGTCCAGCGAGATCCTGCCATGGTTGTGGAGCATTAATGTGTCCAGCGAGAGCCTGCCATGTTGTGGAGCATTAAGATAAGTCAACACCCGAGTCAATTCCATAACAATGCTCGTAGTATGATGATGTAAACAAGGACAAAGTTTGGCTATATACGTATATGTCCAGGATTTCCAGTTGTCATCATAAGTCAGAAACATCTTCAACTCATCCGTGTGAGACACGTGTCGTTGATATAAGAACTCATCCGTGTGAGACACGTGTCGTTGATATAAGAACTCATCCGTGTGAGACACGTGTCGTTGATATAAGAGGCAGCTTGAGGTGTATGATGAAGCATATTGAGGCTTTGATGTATTATACTGACTGGCCAGTACGATCATCTGTATGTTTGGTCGTACAGTTGTATCTTGTTTCATTTCTCTGAACAGAACATTATTTTGAGTAAGAAATCCTCCACTGGAAATGGGACTTAAAATGTTGAATAAGAGGCGCCCTTGTGTTGATAACTGGGTGGGTCCTCCAGTTATTCCTTACGTACATCAAAAGCAGAGTTCCCCATAACCGCAACTGTAGAAATAACCTGATGCTTCCCTACAACGTAATCCAATATTAGGCTACCATTTTGCATCATCAGTGACCTTCTTGCAAACATACATGTAGGATCACTGCTACGAAGTCGTCTTATGACTGACAAGTCATGTGTATCTACATGTATCATGATGATAGTGATTTTTGAGGTCTTCCAACTGCTTTAGTGTCCATACTAGTGGAGATCCCTCCTGTTCCATGACTATAATTTGCCTCTGTTTATTCAGTCATGTTCCCATCACCCGTGGGATGTAGACGCCATTCTACTCGTTGCAACAAGTGTTGCACCATCTTTCTTCGACCTATGCCCATTATCTGAGAAGAATGTGTGATTATCTGTTGCACAATATGGGAAGGAAGTTTTAAGCTCGCAGGATTCCATCTACTGGACATTTTCTACATTCTTCTACGTGTTGTCTCCACTGACGACGTCCTCATTCAGTTTCTTTCATTCTTCTACGACTCTTACGTCATCAAAAAGTGATTCCATACATCTTTTTGATCAACAAATGTTTTACTTTATATCATGTTATGGTATTTGTTTCTTCTTTCCCCACATCTTTCGAAAAGCTGTTCACTGTCTACGTCATTACTCTGATTTGAAATTTGAAAAGACTATGATCAGGTCAACACTCACTCTTCTTTCTTCCTCGTTGGGGATATTGAAGGCCTTCAGCCTTTCTCTCTAAATTGAATTTCCCAATTCTGGCACCAACTTTGTTGCTCTTCTTTGGATCTTCTTTAGTTCATTGTGCTTCTTTATAAATGCGTTGAAACTGGATAAAGATATTCTGATTTTATCCTTGGATTAAAAATGAACAGCTTGCTGAATATATTCTCATCCCTAAACTTGAATGTAAGTATAATATTTGTCAGCAGAGAGTTTGTCCACTGTGCTGCTTTGTTAATTTGGGGCTCAAGCTACAGATGAAGAATGAAGTGAACTTGGTGTACCCTCTTACAAACAGCTTATATCCTGCTAGGTGATATCCTCTCATTGTGTTACATCCTCACTAGTTTACATTCTTTCGGGTTGAATTCTATCAAGCATGTATCATACAAAGTTTGGAGTCTGTCTAGATTCCATTGGAAGCTGATGTAATCCTTCTAACTTTGTACTTCCCTCATGACCTTTACATCATCTGTAAACATATTCACGTAGAGTTCCATATTTTCTAGCAAATCTTTTACTCAGGTCAAGAAGAGTAACCAGACAGTGGTAACAGACACTAGCTAGGAAGATGATAACTGTAGCTTGCAAAAGTGATCGACAAAGACGTGCCTCGTGGGAGGGAAAGATGACTGTGCTAGGGAGTGAGAGGCACTAGGAAGTGGCAAGGAGCAGTGTGCCAGGAAGTGAGAGGTACTAGGAAGAGGCAAGAAGCAGCGCGCCAGGGGGTGAGAGGTACCAGGAAGAGGAAAGAGGCAGTGTGCCAGGGAGTGAGAGGTACCAGGAGAAGGCAAGGGGCAGTGTGCCAGGGAGTGAGAGGTACTAGGAAGAGGCAAAGATTTAGATAAGTTCTTAGACGATAAACAAAGACCTGCGAAGCGAGGCAGAAACAGGAGATTAGACGAGAGATACGAGATAAAGGGAACTGAGATAAACAAGAACGGAGAGAAAAGATTGGAAACTGAAAGGAACAGAAATAAATTTAGTTAAAAGTTGCAGCGGAAAATAAAGGTATTATTAGGAAAAATAGGAAGGGAAGGAGTGAACAAACTAACAGGAGAGCATGATGGGAATAGCTAAATACGCGTCGGAGTTACAGTTCAACTTTCCACTAATTACTTCATCAAAGTTTTGGTCCTGTTCTTCATTTCCGTGGGAATTACTGAGACGGGCTCCAGCTCAGGTCTTCGGGCCTCGGGACTTGAGATTCATCCTCAGTCATTAACAGTTTAATGAAGTTGTCTGGTGGCGCGGGTGTGTGCGTGAGTTAGTAGTGGGTGCGTGAGTGGAAGCGTGTGGGTGTGTGTTGGTTGGAAGTTACTGGATCGGTTGGTCAATAATTGGGCGGGTGGCTGACGCTTGAGAGGGGATGTGGTAGGGTAGTGCAGTGGGTGGGAGCGGCTGATTCTTCAGTGGTTTAGAAGAATATGTTCCTCTCTCTCTCTCTTTCTCTCTCTCTCTCTCTCTCTCTCTCTCTCTCTCTCTCTCTCTCTCTCTCTCTCTCTCTCTCTCTCTCTCTCTCTCTCTCTCTCTCTCTCTCTCTCTCTCTCTCTCTCTCTCTCTCTCTCTCTCCTGAGGTAGGGGAGAAAGAATTTTACTTCCGTATTCCCTGCATGTCATAAAATGTGACTAAAGGGGGCGGGAACGGAGGGCTGGAAACCCTTCCCTTCTTGTATTTCAATTTCTATAACACTGAAAGGAAGGAGTCACGTGGGGAGTGCTCATCCTCCACGAAGGCTCAGACTAAGGTGTCTGAATGTGTGTGGATGTAACCAAGATGAGAAGAAAGGAGAGATAGGTAGCTTGTTTGAGGAAACCTGGATGTTTTGGCTCTGAGTGAAACGAAGCCCAAGGGTAAAGGAAAAGGATGGTTTGGAAATGTCGTGGGGAATAGAGTCAGAGTTTGGTTATGGGAACAAGAGCAAAGGAAGGAGTAGCATCACTCCTGAAGCAAGTATTGTGAAGGTGTGTGAAAGTGTAAGGAAGCGAATTCTAGACAAATAAGGATAAAACTGAAAGTGGATGGAGAGAGATGGGTGATTACTGGTGCTTATGCACCTGATCATGTGAAGGAAGATCATGAGAAGCAAGTGTTTTGGGAGCAACTGAGTGAGACTGTCAGCAGTTTTGAAGCAAGAGACCAGGTATTAGTGATGAGTGATTTAAATGCGGTGAACAATGTCGCAGTTGAAGGTATAGTCGAAGAGCCTGAGGTATTCAGTATTATGATTGGAAAAGTGAACAGCTAACAGAGTTGTGTGCTGAAAAAGGAACGGTGATTGGGAATACCTGGTTAAAGAACAGAGACATACACGAGTATACGTATGTGAGTAGGATAGATAATTGAAAGGCGTGTAAAAAAGAGACTTTTGGATGTCAATGCGCAGAGAAGGGAAACTGGTGGGATGTCTGATATCTATCTTGTGGATGCAAAAGTTTTAGTTAAGGAGGAAAAATATCGGTGAGTAAAGAGTAAGTGAGCCCCAATCTCTCAAAATCCTTTTCACTCCTTCCTTCCACCTCCAATTTGGTCTCCCACTTCTCCTCGTTCCCTCCACCTCTGACACATACATCCTCTTTGTCAACCTTTTCTCACTCACTTTCTCCATGTCCAAACCATTTCGAAATACCCTCTTCTGCTCTCTAAACCACACTCTTTTTATTTCCATACGTCTCTCCTACCCTTTCATTACTTAAATTTCCAACACATCCATACCCCTCTATACACAACCCTATCTATAGCTCATGCCTCACAACTATATGATATTGTTGGAACCACTAGTCCTTCAGAGGTACCTAATTTTGTAGGGTAATAGAAAGGGCGCTCTGATAGAACAGAAGAGGGTGTGTTGAAAAAGTTTGGGCATATGAAGAGAATGAGGGAGAAAAGGTTGACAAAGAGGATGTATGTGTCAGAGGTGGAGGAAGGAGTAGCCGGTGACCAAATTCTAGATGGAAAGAATTGAGTAAGAAAGATTTTGAACGATCGGTGCCTGGAAACACAGGAGAGCGAGAGGCGTGCAATGAATAGAGTGAATCGAAACGATGTGGTATAGCAAGGTCGACGAGCTGCTAATACACTGAAGTAAGGCATGTGAAACGTATGGGGTAAACTATGGAAAGGTCTCTGGGGCCTGGATGTTGATAGAGAGCTGTGGTTTCCTGCGTTACACATTACAGGTATAGACTAAATGTGACCAAATGTGGCCTTTTATTGTGTGTGTTTCCTGGAGGTACTTAGCTGACGCAGAGGGTGGGAATGCTGTTTCCTGCAGAGCGGGTTGGAGCTATGGATAAAGGCAAACAAGTATGAATATGTACATGTGCATATACGTCCATGTTTGTAAATTTACAGATATATATATTTTTTTTTTTTTTTTTTTTTATACTTTGTCGCTGTCTCCCGCGTTTGCGAGGTAGCGCAAGGAAACAGACGAAAGAAATGGCCCAACCCACCCCATACACATGTACATACACACGTCCACACACGCAAATATACATACCTACACAGCTTTCCTTGGTTTACCCCGGACGCTTCACATGCCTTGATTCAATCCACTGACAGCACGTCAACCCCTGTATACCACATCGCTCCAATTCACTCTATTCCTTGCCCTCCTTTCACCCTCCTGCATGTTCAGGCCCCGATCACACAAAATCCTTTTCACTCCATCTTTCCACCTCCAATTTGGTCTCCCTCTTCTCGTTCCCTCCACCTCCGACACATATATCCTCTTGGTCAATCTTTCTTCACTCATTCTCTCCATGTGCCCAAACCATTTCAAAACACCCTCTTCTGCTCTCTCAACCACGCTCTTTTTATTTCCACACATCTCTCTTACAATTACGTTACTTACTCGATCAAACCACCTCACACCACACATTGTCCTCAAACATCTCATTTCCAGCATATCCATCCTCCTGCGCACAACTCTATCCATAGCCCACGCCTCGCAACCATACAACATTGTTGGAACTACTATTCCTTCAAACATACACATTTTTGCTTTCCGGGATAATGTTCTCGACTTCCACACATTTTTCAAGGCTCCCAAAATTTTCGCCCCCTCCCCCACCCTATGATCCACTTCCGCTTCCATGGTTCCATTCGCTGACAGATCCACTCCCAGATATCTAAAACACTTCACTTCCTCCAGTTTTTCTCCATTCAAACTCACCTCCCAATTGACTTGACCCTCAACCCTACTGTACCTAATAACCTTGCTCTTATTCACATTTACTCTTAACTTTCTTCTTCCACACACTTTACCAAACTCCGTCACCAGCTTCTGCAGTTTCTCACATGAATCCGCCACCAGCGCTGTATCATCAGCGAACAACAACTGACTCACTTCCCAAGCTCTCTCATCCCCAACAGACTTCATACTTGCCCCTCTTTCCAAGACTCTTGCATTTACCTCCCTAACAACCCCATCCATAAACAAATTAAACAACCATGGAGACATCACACACCCCTGCCGCAAACCTACATTCACTGAGAACCAATCACTTTCCTCTCTTCCTACACGTACACATGCCTTACATCCTCGATAAAAACTTTTCACTGCTTCTAACAACTTGCCTCCCACACCATATATTCTTAATACCTTCCACAGAGCATCTCTATCAACTCTATCATATGCCTTCTCCAGATCCATAAATTCTACATACAAATCCATTTGCTTTTCTAAGTATTTCTCACATACATTCTTCAAAGCAAACACCTGATCCACACATCCTCTACCACTTCTGAAACCACACTGCTCTTCCCCAATCTGATGCTCTGTACATGCCTTCACCCTCTCAATCAATACCCTCCCATATAATTTACCAGGAATACTCAACAAACTTATACCTCTGTAATTTGAGCACTCACTCTTATCCCCTTTGCCTTTGTACAATGGCACTATGCACGCATTCCGCCAATCCTCAGGCACCTCACCATGAGTCATACATACATTAAATAACCTTACCAACCAGTCAACAATACAGTCACCACCTTTTTTAATAAATTCCACTGCAATACCATCCAAACCTGCTGCCTTGCCGGCTTTCATCTTCCGCAAAGCTTTTACTACCTCTTCTCTGTTTACCAAATCATTTTCCCTAACCCTCTCACTTTGCACACCACCTCGACCAAAACACCCTATATCTGCCACTCTGTCATCAGACACATTCAACAAACCTTCAAAATACTCATTCCATCTCCTTCTCACATCACCACTACTTGTTATCACCTCCCCATTTACGCCCTTCACTGATGTTCCCATTTGCTCCCTTGTCTTACGCACCCTATTTACCTCCTTCCAGAACATCTTTTTATTCTCCCTAAAATTTACTGATAGTCTCTCACCCCAACTCTCATTTGCCCTTTTTTTCACCTCTTGCATCTTTCTCTTGACCTCCTGTCTCTTTCTTTTATACTTCTCCCACTCAATTGCATTTTTTCTCTGCAAAAATCGTCCAAATGCCTCTCTCTTCTCTTTCACTAATACTCTTACTTCTTCATCCCACCACTCACTACCCTTTCTAAACAGCCCACCTCCCACTCTTCTCATGCCACAAGCATCTTTTGCGCAATCCATCACTGATTCCCTAAATACATCCCATTCCTCCCCCACTCCCCTTACTTCCATTGTTCTCACCTTTTTCCATTCTGTACACAGTCTCTCCTGATACTTCTTCACACAGGTCTCCTTCCCAAGCTCACTTACTCTCACCACCTTCTTCACCCCAACATTCACTCTTCTTTTCTGAAAACCCATACTAATCTTCACCTTAGCCTCCACAAGATAATGATCAGACATCCCTCCAGTTGCACCTCTCAGCACATTGACATCCAAAAGTCTCTCTTTCGCACGCCTGTCAATTAACACGTAATCCAATAACGCTCTCTGGCCATCTCTCCTACTTACATAAGTATACTTATGTATATCTCGCTTTTTAAACCAGGTATTCCCAATCATCAGTCCTTTTTCAGCACATAAATCTACAAGCTCTTCACCATTTCCATTTACAACACTGAACACCCCATGCATACCAATTATTCCCTCAACTGCCACATTACTCACCTTTGCATTCAAATCACCCATCACTATAACCCGGTCTCGTGCATCAAAACCGCTAACACACTCATTTAGCTGCTCCCAAAACACTTGCCTCTCATGATCTTTCTTCTCATGCCCAGGTGCATATGCACCAATAAACACCCACCTCTCTCCATCAACTTTCAATTTTACCCATATTAATCGAGAATTTACTTTCTTACATTCTATCACATACTCCCACAACTCCTGTTTCAGGAGTATTGCTACTCCTTCCCTTGCTCTTGTCCTCTCATATATATATATATATATATATATATATATATATATATATATATATATAACTGAGAGGTTACCCATGATGACTTTATGGAGAAGTTTAGGTTAAATCCTGCTATGTCTACAGTATTCTTTGGAAAAGTTTCATTAAACATCTTTCTTATTTTCTTATACTCATTCTTTATACCTTTCAAATGCTGTCTTGCTGTAGTACCACCTGCATCTCATACATTATATCCCCAAGCTCCTTTGCTTTTTGACATTTATTTAACTACATCTATCTTCTATTATCCCTGGGGATAGGGGAGCAAGAATACTTCCCACGTATTCCCTGCGTGTCGTAGAAGGCGACTAAAAGGGGAGGGAGCGGGGGGCTGAAAATCCTCCCCTCTCATTTTTTTTTAATTTTCCAAAAGAAGGAACAGAGAATTGGGCCAGGTGAGGGTAGTCCCTCAAAGGCCCAGTCATCTGTTCTTAACGCTACCTCGCTAATGCGGGAAATGGCGAATCGTTTGAAAGAAAAGAAATATATATATATATATATATATATATATATATATATATATATATATATATATATATATATATATATATATATATATTATTTATTAATTATTATACTTTGTCGCTGTCTCCCGCGTTTGCGAGGTAGCGCAAGGAAACAGACGAAAGAAATGGCCCAACCCACCCCCATACACATGTATATACATACGTCCACACACGCAAATATACATACCTACACAGCTTTCCATGGCTTACCCCAGACGCTTCACATGCCTTGATTCAATCCACTGACAGTACGTCAACCCCGGTATACCACATCGCTCCAATTCACTCTATTCCTTGCCCTCCTTTCACCCTCCTGCATGTTCAGGCCCCGATCACACAAAATCTTTTTCACTCCATCTTTCCACCTCCAATTTGGTCTCCCTCTTCTCCTTGTTCCCTCCACCTCCGACACATATATCCTCTTGGTCAATCTTTCCTCACTCATCCTCTCCATGTGCCGAAACCACTTCAAAACACCCTCTTCTGCTCTCTCAACCACGCTCTTTTTATTTCCACACATCTCTCTTACCCTTACGTTACTCACTCGATCAAACCACCTCACACCACACATTGTCCTCAAACATCTCATTTCCAGCACATCCATCCTCCTGCGCACAACTCTATCCATAGCCCACGCCTCGCAACCATACAACATTGTTGGAACCACTATTCCTTCAAACATACCCATTTTTGCTTTCCGAGATAATGTTCTCGACTTCCACACATTCTTCAAGGCCCCCAGAATTTTCGCCCCCTCCCCCACCCTATGATCCACTTCCGCTTCCATGGTTCCATCCGCTGCCAGATCCACTCCCAGATATCTAAAACACTTCACTTCCTCCAGTTTTTCTCCATTCAAACTCACCTCCCAATTGACTTGACCCTCAACCCTACTGTACCTAATAACCTTGCTCTTATTCACATTTACTATTAACTTTCTTCTTCCACACACTTTACCATACTCAGTCACCAGCTTCTGCAGTTTCTCACATGAATCCGCCACCAGCGCTGTATCATCAGCGAACAACAACTGACTCACTTCCCAAGCTCTCTCATCCCCAACAGACTTCATACTTGCCCCTCTTTCCAAAACTCTTGCATTTACCTCCCTAAGAACCCCATCCATAAACAAATTAAACAACCATGGAGACATCACACACCCCTGCCGCAAACCTACATTCACTGAGAACCAATCACTTTCCTCTCTTCCTACACGTACACATGCCTTACATCCTCGATAAAAACTTTTCACTGCTTCTAACAACTTTCCTCCCACACCATATATTCTTAATACCTTCCACAGAGCATCTCTATCAACTCTATCATATGCCTTCTCCAAATCCATAAATGCTACATACAAATCCATTTGCTTTTCTAAGTATTTCTCACATACATTCTTCAAAGCAAACACCTGATCCACACATCCTCTACCACTTCTGAAACCACACTGCTCTTCCCCAATCTGATGCTCTGTACATGCCTTCACCCTCTCAATCAATACCCTCCCATATAATTTACCAGGAATACTCAACAAACTTATACCTCTGTAGTTTGAGCACTCACTCTTATCCCCTTTGCCTTTGTACAATGGCACTATGCACGCATTCCGCCAATCCTCAGGCACCTCACCATGAGTCATACATACATTAAATAACCTTACCAACCAGTCAACAATACAGTCACCCCCTTTTTTAATAAATTACACTGCAATACCATCCAAACCCGCTGCCTTGCCGGCTTTCATCTTCCGCAAAGCTTTCACTACCTCTTCTCTGTTTACCAAATCATTTTCCCTAACCCTCTCACTTTGCACACCACCTCGACCAAAACACCCTATATCTGCCACTCTATCATCAAACACATTCAACAAACCTTCAAAATACTCACTCCATCTTCTCACATCACCACTACTTGTTATCACCTCCCCATTTGCGCCCTTCACTGAAGTTCCCATTTGCTCCCTTGTCTTACGCACTTTATTTACCTCCTTCCAGAACATCTTTTTATTCTCCCTAAAATTTAATGATATTCTCTCACCCCAACTCTCATTTGCCCTTTTTTTCACCTCTTGCACCTTTCTCTTGACCTCCTGTCTCTTTCTTTTATACATCTCCCACTCAATTGCATTTTTTCCCTACAAAAATCGTCCAAATGCCTCTCTCTTCTCTTTCACTAATACTCTTACTTCTTCATCCCACCACTCACTACCCTTTCTAATCAACCCACCTCCCACTCTTCTCATGCCACAAGCATCTTTTGCGCAATCCATCACTGATTCCCTAAATACATCCCATTCCTCCCCCACTCCCCTTACTTCCATTGTTCTCACCTTTTTTCCATTCTGTACTCAGTCTCTCCTGGTACTTCCTCACACAGGTCTCCCTCTCAAGCTCACTTACTCTCACCACCCTCTTCACCCCAACATTCACTCTTCTTTTCTGAAAACCCATACAAATCTTCACCTTAGCCTCCACAAGATAATGATCAGACATCCCTCCAGTTGCACCTTTCAGCACATTAACATCCAAAAGTCTCTCTTTCGCACGCCTGTCAATTAACACGTAATCCAATAACGCTCTCTGGCCATCTCTCCTACTTACATAAGTATACTTATGTATATCTCGCTTTTTAAACCAGGTATTCCCAATCATCAGTCCTTTTTCAGCACATAAATCTACAAGCTCTTCACCATTTCCATTTACAACACTGAACACCCCATGCATACCAATTATTCCCTCAACTGCCACATTACTCACCTTTGCATTCAAATCACCCATCACTATAACCCGGTCTCGTGCATCAAAACTACTAACACACTCATTCAGCTTCTCCCAAAACACTTGCCTCTCTTGATCTTTCTTCTCATGCCCAGGTGCATATGCACCAATAATCACCCACCTCTCTCCATCAACTTTTAGTTTTACCCATATTAATCGAGAATTTACTTTCTTACACTCTATCACATACTCCCACAACTCCTGTTTCAGGAGTATTGCTACTCCTTCCCTTGCTCTTGTCCTCTCACTAACCCCTGACTTTACTCCCCAGACATTCCCAAACCACTCTTCCCCTTTACCCTTGAGCTTCGTTTCACTCAGAGCCAAAACATCCAGGTTCCTTTCCTCAAACATACTACCTATCTCTCCTTTTTTCACATCTTGGTTACATCCACACACATTTAGGCACCCCACTCTGAGCCTTCCAGGAGGATGAGCACTCCCCGCGTGACTCCTTCTTCTGTTTCCCATTTTAGAAAATTAATACAAGGAGTGGAGGATTTCTGGCCCCCCGCTCCCGTCCCCTCTAGTCGCTTTCTACGACACGCGAGGAATACGTGGGAAGTATTCTTTCACCCCTATCCCCAGGGATAATATACATATATATATACATATACACACACACACACACACACACACACACGCACACACACACACACACATATATATACATATGAAAAATGTAAGAAACAATTTAGAAAACTGAAACTTCTAGCTTGAAATGAATGAAAAAAATGAATGTCACATAATGGTTCAACCTCTGGCTATGGAAAAAAGGAAATGTATAATTCATTTACACAAACGTCAATAGCAGTTCTCATCAATTTAACGACTGTATCATTAAGCTTCAATGTCTAAGCTACATTTTTTTTTCTTTTTTTTTTCCAATTTCACTATTTTCCTTCACATTTTCAATTGTGTCTGAAGGTTCTACTTCAAGAGTGATTGTTTTTCCAGTAAGGGTCTTCACATCTTGGTTACATCCACACACATTTAGGCACCCCACTCTGAGCCTTCGAGGAGGATGCTTTACTTGTGGTGCTGACTTCCCGTAAACGGTGGCTTGTGTGAGAGCAGCAGTTCCTAAGGTCCGGCCCTTGGCGACTCCGCAAGAATGGCTTTATGCGCTTGAAACTCCATTTGCTTCATTACACTGGCTGCATCTGACTGCATGCTCATTCTTCTTGCCCACGATGTCTATCATGTCCTGACACACTTGACCAGTAATCACATGTGCAACTGATTTTGAGGAGGTATTTGATGATGGCAACTCGTATGATCCAAATGGGGACACAAGAGACTTTCCATCTGTTCCTGTACCAACTGGGGACACCAGTGACTTTTTGTCTGTTCCTTGACCACTAGATGATGATGGTCCCCCATCAGCAGTACAGTCATGCACATTTTGTCGACCTTCGTGAAGATCGACATATATATATATATATATATATATATATATATATATATATATATATATATATATATATATATATATATATATATATATATATATATATATATATCCCTGGGAATAGGGGAGAAACAATGCTTCCCACGCATTCCTCACGTGTCGTAGAAGGCGACTGAAGGGGACGGGAGCGGGGGGCTAGAAACCCTTCGCTCCTTGTATTTTAACTTTCTGAAAGGGGAAACAGAAGAAGTCACGCGGGTAGTGCTCATCCTCCTCGAAGACTCAGATTGGGATGTCTAAATGTGTGTGGATGTAACCAAGATGAGAAAAAAGGAGAGATAGGTAGAGAATGTTTGAGGAAAGGAACCTGGATGTTTTGGCTCTGAGTGAAACGAAGCTCAAGGGTAAAGGGAAAGAGTGGTTCGGGAATGTCTTGGGAGTAAAGTCAGGGGTTAGTGAGAGGACAAGAGCAAGGGAAGGAGTAGCACTACTCATGAAACAGGAGTGGTGGGAGTATGTGATAGAGTGTTAGAAGGTAAACTCTAGACTGATATGGGTAAAACTGAAAGTGGATGGAGAGAGATGGGTGATTATTGGTGCATATGCACATGGGCACGAGAAAGAAGATCATGAGAGGAAAGTGTTTTGGGAACAGCTGAATGAGTGTGTTAGTGGTTTTGATGCACGAGACCGGGTTATAGTGATGGGTGATTTGAATGCAAAGGTAAGTAATGTGGCAGTTGAAGGAATAATTGGTCATGGGGTGTTCAGTATTGTAAATGGAAATGGTAAAGAACTTGTAGATTTATGTGCTGAAAAAGGACCGGTGATTGGGAATACCTGGTTTAAAAAGAGAGATATACATAGGTATACGTATGTAAGTAGGAGAGATGCCCAGAGAGCGTTATTGGATTACGTGTTAATTGATAGGCGCACGAAAGAGAGACTTTTGGATGTTAATGTGCTGAGAGGTGCAACTGGAGGGATGGCTGATCATTATCTTGTGGATGCGAAGGTGAAGATTTGTAGAGGTTTTCAGAAAAGAAGAGAGAATGTTGGGGTGAAGAGAGTGGTGAGAGTAAGTGAGCTTGGGAAGGAGACTTGTGTGAGAAAGTACCAGGAGAGACTGAGTACAGAATGGAAAAAGGTGAGAACAAAAGAGGTATGGGGAGTGGGGGAGAAATGGGATGCATTTAGGGAAGCAGTGATGGCTTGCGCAAAAGATGCTTGTGGCATAAGAAGCGTGGGAGGTGGGCAGATTAGAAAGGGTAGTGAGTGGTGCGATGAAGAAGCAAGATTATTAGTAAAAGAGAAGAGAGAGGCACTTGGACGATTTTTGCAGGGAAAAAATGCAGATGAGTAGGATATGTATAAAAGAAAGAGACAGGAGGTCAAGAGAAAGGTGCAAGAGGTGAAAAAGAGGGCAAATGAGAGTTGGGGTGAGAGAGTATCATTAAATTTTAGGGAGAATAAAAAGATGTTTTGGAAGGAGGTAAATAAAGTGCGTAAGACAAGGGAACAAATGCGCACTTCAGTGAAGGGGGCTAATGGGGAGGTGATAACAAATAGTGGTGATGTGAGAAGGAGATGGAGCGAGTATTTTGAAGGTTTGTTGAATTTGTTTGATGACAGAGTGGCAGATATAGGGTGTTTTGGTCGAGGTGGTGTGCAAAGTGAGAGGGTTAGGGAAAATGATTTGGTAAACAGAGAAGAGGGAGTAAAAGCTTTGCGGAAGATGAAAGCCGGCAAGGCAGCAGGTTTGGATGGTATTGCAGTGGAATTTATTAAAAAAGGGGTGACTGTTTTGTTGACTGGTTGGTTAGGTTACTTAATGTATGTATGATTCATGGTGAGGTGCCTGAAGATTCGCGGAATGCTTGCATAGTGCCATTGTACAAAGGCAAAGGGGATAAGAGTGAGTGCTCAAATTACAGAGGTATAAGTTTGTTGAGTATTCCTGGGAAATCATATGGGAGGGTATTGATTGAGATGGTGAAGGCATGTACAGAGCATCAGATTGGAGATGAGCAGTGTGGTTTCCGAAGTGGTAGAGGATGTGTGGATCAGGTGTTTGCTTTGAGAAATGTATGTGAGAAATACTTAGAAAAGCAAATGGATTTGTATGTAGCATTTATGGATCTGGAGAAGGCATATGATAGAGTTGATAGAGATGCTCTGTGGAAGGTAGTATGAATATATGGTGTGGGAGGCAAGTTGTTAGAAGCAGTGAAAAGTTTTTATCGAGGATGTAAGGCATGTGTACGCGTAGGAAGAGAGGAAAGTGAGTGGTTCTCAGTGAATGTAGGTTTGCGGTAGGGGTGTGTGATGTCTCCATGGTTCTTTATTTTGTATATGGATGGGGTTGTTAGGGAGGTGAATGCAAGAGTTTTGGAAAGAGGGGCAAGTATGCAGTCTGTTGTGGATGAGAGAGCTTGAGAAGTGAGTCAGTTGTTGTTCGCTGATGATACAGCGCTGGTGGCTGATTCATGTGAGAAACTGCAGAAGCTGGTAACTGAGTTTGGTAAAGTGTGTGAAAGAAGAAAGTTGAGAGTGAATTGGGAGGTAAGTTTGAATGGAGAAAAACTGGAGGAAGTGAAGTGCTTTAGATATCTCTGGGTGGATTTAGCAGCGGATTGAACCATGGAAGCGGAAGTGAATCATACTGTGGGGGAGGGGGCGAAAGTTCTTGGAGCGTTGAAGAATGTGTGGAAGTCGAGAACATTATCTCGGAAAGCAAAAATGGTTATGTTTGAAGGAATAGTGGTTCCAACAATGCTGTATGGTTGCGAGGCGTGGGCTATGGATAGAGTTGTGCGGAGGAGGGTGGATGTGCTGGAAATGAAACGTTTGAGGACAATATGTGGTGTGAGGTGGTTTGATCGAGTAAGTAATAATATGGTAAGAGAGATGTGTGGTAATAAAAAGAGTGTGGTTGAGAGAGCAGAAGAGGGTGTGTTGAAATGGTTTGGTCACATGGAGAGAATGAGTGAGGAAAGATTGAGCAATAGGATATGTATGTCAGAGGTGGAGGGAACGAGGAGAAGTGGGAGACCAAATTGGAGGTGGAAAGATAGAGCGAAAAAGATTTTAAGTAATCGGGGCCTGAACATGCTGGAGGGTGAAAGGCGTGCAAGGAATAGAGTGAATTGGAACGATGTAGTATACCGGGGTCGACGTGCTGTCAATGGATTGAACCAGGGAGTGTGAAGCGTCTGGGGTAAACCATGGAAAGTCTGTGGGGCCTGGATGTGGAAAGGGAGCTGTGTTTTCGGTGCGTTATTACATGAAAGCTAGAGACTGAGTGTGAGCGAATGTGGCCTTTGTTGTCTTTTCCTAGCGCTACCTAGCACACATAAGGGGGGAGGGGGCTGTTATTTCATGTGTGGCTTGAATGGGAATGAATAAAAAGCAGAGTATGAATTATGTACATGTGTATACATGTATATGTCTGTGTGTATGTATATATATGTATACGTTGAGATGTATAGGTATGTATATATGCGTGTGTGGACGTGTATGTATATACATGTGTATGTGGGTGGTTTGGGTCATTCATTCGTCTGTTTCTTTGCGGTACCTCGCTGACGCGGAGAAAGCGACAAAGTAAAATATATAAAGAATATAGAATATATATATATATATATATATATATATATATATATATATATATATATATATATATATATAAATATATATATATATATATATATATATATATATATATATATATATATATATATATATATATATATATATATATATATATATATATATATATATACATATATATATATATATATATATATATATATATATATATATATATATATATATATATATATATATACAGTAGGGTTGAGGGTCAAGTCAATTGGGAGGTGAGTTTGAATGGAGAAAAACTGGAGGAAGTGAAGTGTTCTAGATATCTGGGAGTGGATCTGGCAGCGGATGGAACCATGGAAGCGGAAGTGGATCATAGGGTGGGGGAGGGGGCGAAAATTCTGGGAGCCTTGAAGAATGTGTGGAAGTCGAGAACATTATCTCGGAAAGCAAAAATGGGTATGTTTGAAGGAATAGTGGTTCCAACAATGTTGTATGGTTGCGAGGCGTGGGCTATGGATAGAGTTGTGCGCAGGAGGATGGATGTGCTGGAAATGAGATGTTTGAGGACAATGTGTGGTGTGAGGTGGTTTGATCGAGTAAGTAACGTAAGGGTAAGAGAGATGTCTGGAAATAAAAAGAGCGTGGTTGAGAGAGCAGAAGAGGGTGTTTTGAAATGGTTTGGGCACATGGAGAGAATGAGTGAGGAAAGATTGACCAAGAGGATATATGTGTCGGAGGTGGAGGGAACGAGGAGAAGAGGGAGACCAAATTGGAGGTGGAAAGATGGAGTGAAAAAGATTTTGTGTGATCGGGGCCTGAACATGCAGGTGGGTGAAAGGAGGGCAAGGAATAGAGTGAATTGGAGCGATGTGGTATACCGGGGTTGACGTGCTGTCAGTGGATTGAATCAAGGCATGTGAAGCGTCTGGGGTAAACCATGGAAAGCTGTGTAAGTATGTATATTTGCGTGTGTGGACGTATGTATATACATGTGTATGGGGGCGGGTTGGGCCATTTCTTTCGTCTGTTTCCTTGCGCTACCTCGCAAACGCGGGAGACAGCGACAAAGCAAAAAAAAAAAAAAAAATATATATATATATATATATATATATATATATATATATATATATATATATATATATATATATATATATATATATATTTTTTTTTTTTTTTTTTTTTTTATACTTTGTCGCTGTCTCCCGCGTTTGCGAGGTAGCGCAAGGAAACAGACGAAAGAAATGGCCCCCCCCCCCATACACATGTACATACACACGTCCACACACGCAAATATACATACCTACACAGCTTTCCATGGTTTACCCCAGACGCTTCACATGCCTTGATTCAATCCACTGACAGCACGTCAACCCCTGTATACCACATGACTCCAATTCACTCTATTCCTTGCCCTCCTTTCACCCTCCTGCATGTTCAGGCCCCGATCACACAAAATCCTTTTCACTCCATCTTTCCACCTCCAATTTGGTCTCCCTCTTCTCCTCGTTCCCTCCACCTCCGACACATATATCCTCTTGGTCAATCTCTCCTCACTCATTCTCTCCATGTGCCCAAACCATTTCAAAACACCCTCTTCTGCTCTCTCAACCACGCTCTTTTTATTTCCACACATCTCTCTTACCCTTACGTTACTTACTCGATCAAACCACCTCACACCACACATTGTCCTCAAACATCTCATTTCCAGCACATCCATCCTCCTGCGCACATCTCTATCCACAGCCCACGCCTCGCAACCATACAACATTGTTGGAACCACTATTCCCTCAAACATACCCATTTTTGCTTTCCGAGATAATGTTCTCGACTTCCACACATTTTTCAAGGCTCCCAAAATTTTCGCCCCCTCCCCCACCCTATGATCCACTTCCGCTTCCATGGTTCCATCCGCTGACAGATCCACTCCCAGATATCTAAAACACTTCACTTCCTCCAGTTTTTCTCCATTCAAACTCACCTCCCAATTGACTTGACCCTCACCCCTACTGTACCTAATAACCTTGCTCTTATTCACATTTACTCTCAACTTTCTTCTTCCACACACTTTACCAAACTCAGTCACCAGCTTCTGCAGTTTCTCACATGAATCCGCCACCAGCGCTGTATCATCAGCGAACAACAACTGACTCACTTCCCAAGCTCTCTCATCCCCAACAGACTTCATACTTGCCCCTCTTTCCAGGACTCTTGCATTTACCTCCCTAACAACCCCATCCATAAACAAATTAAACAACCATGGAGACATCACACACCCCTGCCGCAAACCTACATTCACTGAGAACCAATCACTTTCCTCTCTTCCTACGCGGGAGACAGCGACAAAGCAAAATAAATAAATAAATATATATATATATATATATATATATATATATATATATATATATATATATATATATATATTATTTATTTATTTATTTTGCATTGTCGCTGTCTCCCGCGTTAGCGAGGTAGCGCATGGAAACAGACGAAAGAAGGTGGCCCAACCCACTCACATACACATGTATACACATGCACGTCCACACACGCAAATATACATACCTATACACCTCAACGTATACATATGTATACCGACACAGACATATACATATAGACACATGTACATATTCATACTGTCTGCCTTTATTCATTCCCATCGTCACCCTGGCAAACATGAAATAACAACCCATCCCCCCCCTCTTGTACGCGAGGTAGCGCTAGGAAAAGACAATAAAGGCCACATTCGTTCACACTCATTCTCTAGCTGTCATGTGATAATGCACCGAAACCACAGCTCCCTTTCCACATCCAGGCCCCACAGAACTTTCCATGGTTTACCCCAGGACGCTTCACATGCCCTGGTTCAATCCATTGACAGCACGTCGACCCCAGTACACCACATCGTTCCAATTCACTCTATTCCTTATACTCCTTTCACCCTCCTGCATGTTCAGGCCCCGATCATTCAACATCTTTTTCACTCAATCTTTCCATATCCAATTGGGTCTCCCACTTCTCGTCCCCTCCACCTCTGACACATATATCCTCTTGCTCAGTCTTTCCTCACTAATTCTTTCCATGTGACCAAACCATTTCAATACACCCTCTTCTGCTCTATCAACCATACTCTTTCTATTACCACACATCTCTCTTACCCTATTATTACTTACTCGATCAAACCATCTCACACCACATAGTGTCCTCAAATATCTCATTTCCAGCACATCCACCCCCCTCCGCACAACTCTATTTATAGCCCACGCCTCGCAACCATATAACATTGTTGGAATCACTATTCTTTCAAAAATACCCATTTTTGCTTTCCGAGATAATGTACTCGACTTCCACACATTCTTTAAGGCTCCCAGAACTTTCGCCCCCTCCCCCACCGTATGATCCACTTCCGCTTCCATGGTTCCATCCGCTGCCAAAGCCACTCCCAGATATCTAAAACTCTTTACTTCCTCCAGTTTTTCACCATTCAAGGGTACAACAAACACACATACACAAAAACAAGATCATCAACATAAAAGATAGAGAGCTACAACAACTACACATACACGCAGCCAAGATCGTCAACATGAGAGAGAGAGAGGTACAACAACGACATATGCAGACAACCAAGATCATGAACATGAGGGAGAGAGAGGTACAACAACCACATATACGCGCAAGTAACATCATCAACATGAGAGGGCAGAGGTACAACAACCACACATACACACGAGACCGATCAACATGAGAGATAGAGAGGTACAACAACAACACATACACACAACCAAGATCATCAACATGAGAGATAGAGAGGTAAAAAAAACCACACATTCACACAACCAAGATCAACATGAGAGATAGAGTGGTACAACAACCACACATACACACAACCAAGATCATCAACATGAGAGATTGAGGGATGCAACAACCACACATACACACAACCAAGATCATGAACATGAGGAGAGAGAGGTACAACAACCACACATACACACAACCAAGATCATTAACATGAGAGATAGAGAGGTACAACAACCACACATACACATAACCAAGATCATTAACATGAGAGATAGAGAGGTACAACATCAACACAAAGACAATAGTTCATCTGAGTAATGATATTTCACACATTTTCTATAATCAAAGTTTTGATACATGTATTGTGTTTGTTTTTCTGTAGGACATTATTGCTAAACTTTTACCAGTTTTTTGGTTTGCTTCAATACGTTTGAAAGACAAGAGTCCGTATCTGTTTTATAAGCAGGATCTTATAAGAGAGTAGTTCTCGTGGATCACCTACAGACGTCCCTCCCTACTGCAGTTTTCATGATAATCCTGTGCCATCTTTTGACCTTGAGGACAAGTCATGCGAGAGTTAGTCATGACGTATGTACACCTGAGGAGACCTATACACTGCAGAGTTAGTCATGACGTATGTACACCGGAGGAGACCTATACACTGCAGAGTTAGTCATGACGTATGTACACCTGAGGAGGCCTATACACCGCAGAGTGACAGAACAATTATTCTCCGTCATGGACCACACTGAAGTAGCGGCTGACGATCATCGTGATGCGCTTTACATAGCGTGTCTAACTTGTTGAGTAAATGAACAGATTCATCAGAGTTATGTACGAATGTTTGAGTGTATCAGTTAAGGTCTGGCAGAATAGAGTGACGATGTTTAAAGCGCTCCTGAAGTGTCTGTAGACCTGACGTAAAGACGTTATAGGAAGAAGGAAAAACGGAAGAAGGAGGACAAGTCCACAACTTTGCTGTTCGAGGATAAAGAAGACATCATGGCGACCAATCCTCGTGTAGCAGGATTCAGTATAAAAGATTGGGGAAGCAGCAGCTACATGCATAACACGGTTCCCAGCTTTGGTGGTAGGAACCACACACACACACACACACACACACACACACACACACACACCTCACAAGAGCAGTAGCCAAAATGATACCTGTTGAACAGGAACAAGGCAGCAGCAACACGGAGGAGGGAGTAGGATGATCATAGAGAGGTCGTGCCTGGAGGATTAATGAGGTAGACCTTTGATTGTACACCTGCCAATAGAGAGTTGAGGGAGCCCAGGTGAGTCAGCCATAATGGAGAAAATAAAACCCCTCTACAACTGACCCTGTTCCTTACAGGAAAAATAATAATGGCACCTTATACCACATTTAGGAAGCTGATTTTGTAGGGTTCATTCTATGTGTTTACTTAATTAATAGTGTTGAAGATATGGTTATTCTCAATACTGTTATGTTATTGAGTTGCTGTAATTGAGCAGAGGGGACCGGATAACACTGAGAAAGAAATACTGTAAAAAATGCATTTTATCTCCATTAAGTTAACCAGATTAAAGCTTTCCCATTACGAGTTCCTGCAGGATTTCGCATGAAGAGAGATGATGTGTTCAGCGCGAGGGAGACATAAAAACAATAATCAGACTGGGGAAGAAAGTGGATATGAGCTGAAGTGGGTTAAGTGGAATTGCCAGAATAAGAGTAAATGGAATCTATCGTTCAATAGGAAACATTTATGGAGAGAAGAAAGAGAACAGAATTCTGGAGTCCACCTAATGATGAGCCCAGAGCGATCACCATAGGGAATAATGAACTCCTCACATATGGATGGTGGGGGAATGGAAGTCCTCGCGTTCTCCATCATCAGTTATGTAAAGCAAATTATCACCCACCTCAGCCATATTCCTGGGACCACTGTCTTAATGCTCTGGATATACTTTTCGTCTCTTACCCTTCCTACTGTGCCTACACTAGCTGGCCCCAGTTGGTTCATCTAACCAAACCCTCGTAGATGTTTCTATTCCAATGCCAGCTTCCCCTCTATCAGCCCTTTCCAAACGTTGACATTGGCATCTCAGTAAAGCTGACTAGAATAAGTGTCTTACGTCTGTCATGTGGTAATGCTTCTGTATCCGCCGAACGCATAGCAAAGGTTGTTCTTGCATGGGAACGGAAGTATTTATTTCCCCTTCCTCCAAGACGACCACTTTTTCCGCTCATAGTTCAACCGTTCCTGCTCCAAGGCCATTCAGACAAGGGATCAGGCATATCAGGCCTGGAAAAACTCTCATTCCTCCTACTCTCATTCATCAGTTATCACTGCCCGTAATCCTTGCAAGCACGTTATCCGTGAGGTAAAGTGTTCCTTCATTCAAACGAAGTGTGATAACCTCTTAGTTTTGGTAGCTGCTTCTTTCCCAACACCTCGAAGCATTGGACTTTTCTACTTTCTCAAGGCTTTCCCACATTTTAAAAGACAGGTATTTCACTTCTTCTAAAATTCGTAAATACTTTCCCTGTCTCTTTTCCTCTTTCATTGACTTTTATTTGTTTCATTCAAGGCCCGGTCTTGATGTGCATTTTTGTCTGTGACTGGAAAAACTCCAATGTAAAAAACAAATAAATGAAAATCATAGTGACACCATCAACTACCAAAATGAAAATCATAGTGACACCATCAACTACCAAATTATGGACTGGAAGGGACGCTATGCATCAGATTGAGAACAGAGAGACACAGAAGAACTGAAGAAAAGCAAGTATAGGAAACAAAGATTTACGCTGTGCCACGTAAATGTTCTGGAGATGTCGATGGCTGGCCACAGATAAAGTTTCGTGTAAATCTCTGAGAGATAAGGACCAGAGGAAAGCCTCACATGATAGATAATGGATCACCAGCTGACAGTTCATCGTTCAAGCTGTGCTGGTAATTAGACACAAGAGAAAGTGACTGAAAATTTGAGGAAGTGAGACATGAAATTTTCTGAGACTTTAGAGACAGCAGAAGTGAGAGAGATGGAGATATACCTGGAAGGATGAAAATGCTCTCTTTTCTCAGTGATGGGCTGCACTAAGGCTCAGTAATGGGCTGCACTAACGCTCAGTGATGGGCTGCATTAAGGCTCAGTGATGGGCTTCACCAAGACTCTGTGATGGGCTGCACTAAGGCTCAGTGATGGGCTGCACTAAGGCTCAGTGATGGGCTGCATTAAGGCTCAGTGATGGGCTTCACTAAGACTCTGTGATGGGCTGCACTAAGGCTCAGTGATGGGCTGCATTAAGGCTCAGTGATGGGCTGCACTAAGGCTCAGTGATGGGCTGCACTAAGGCTCAGTGATGGGCTGCACTAAGGCTCAGTGATGGGCTGCATTAAGGCTCAGTGATGGGCTGCATTAAGGCTCAGTGATGGGCTTCACCAAGACAGGAAAAGGTTGGAGAGAAAGTAAGCAAGAAAGAATCGGAGTTCTATTGGATGTAAACTTCCTGAGGATTCGAGGAGGTATGCCATCTGGGTCATACGCTTTGACTTGAAACTGGGAAAATACACGTGAAAACCTTGCACGAGGAAAGTACACGTGAAAACCTTGCACTAGGAAAGTGCACGTGAAAACCTTGCACGAGGAAAGTACACGTGAAAACCTTGCACTAGGAAAGTGCACGTGAAAACCTTGCACGAGGAAAGTACACGTGAAAACCTTGCACTAGGAAAGTGCACGTGAAAACCTTGCACGAGGAAAGTACACGTGAAAACCTTGCACGAGGAAAGTACACGTGAAAACCTTGCACGAGAAAAGTACACGTGAAAACCTTGCACGAGGAAAGTACACGTGAAAACCTTGCACGAGGAAAGTGCACGTGAAAACCTTGCACGAGAAAAGTACACGTGAAAACTTTGCATGAGGAAAGTGCACGTGAAAACCTTGCACTAGGAAAGTGCACGTGAAAACTTTGCACGGGGAAAGTACACGTGAAAACTTTGCATGAGGAAAGTGCACGTGAAAACCTTGCACTAGGAAAGTGCACGTGAAAACTTTGCACGGGGAAAGTACACGTGAAAACTTTGCATGAGGAAAGTTTAAGTGAGAACCTTGCACGAGGAAAGTACAGGAAAGAGCGTGGGTCCAGAGGTAGTGGATGGAGATGTAGAATAATACAAATTAGAGTTTGGGAAGTATTGGTTACCAAAATGGAACGGCATAATCAGTTGGGCGGGTTAGTTACGACTGGTGAGGTCTGTGTAGAAGACGAGAGGTTGAACAACAGAAGTTATCTAAGATCCTTCTGGTTAAGGAAGTGAACGAGATATAAGTAGAAGAAGAAAAGACTTTCAATATATTGAAGGTGCATTTGACTTTGCAGTGACTAAGCAGTCATTGTCACTGACACGACAGGTATCAGAACAAGGTGATTAAACCATTATTGAGGGGAGACAGCTCTGATAGAAGAAGGGATATAGGACCAAGATAAACTTCGCTATATGGTCAGCGCAGCTGGAGGAGTCCCACTCAGCGACGCAGTAATATTCTAAGGATAGTTAACATATGAGAAGATATGATTGCTAAGGTCTCTCAGAGTGCCACAGTTGTGGTTCGGGGGAGGTTACGGGTTGAGCATTTCCTATTAGATGTTAGAGAGACAACGTTGTTGCCGGAGGACCCAAAAGGGGCAGAAATGGTATAACTTTATTAAGAGTTTGAAAAGAGCGGTCAAGTGTGTTGGAGGAATGGCTATAACAATCGGGAACTTGGGTACCAAATTATTTGTTTCGCACACTTAGGAAAAGTGAGAAGAATGGGCTTAATTCCACCAGAATCATTCTGGGTAGATCCGAGACAATCTTTGTGGTGTGCTTTCAAATCCTCAGCATTGGCAGTATCAACACGTGGATGTGAAGTTATACAAAGCAAAGAAATTTAGAGCCACATGGTTTCATAGCTGCAAGATTCATGATTTATGAGGCTAACAATGTGAGTTTTCGTACTACAGTAATCACGAATGTCACCATGGAGTAGAAATAATGGTAGACGTTACAGTTAGAGATCTACCAGTGCAGAGGAGAAGCAGCCGAGTGAATGGGTATGAGAGAGAAAATCATGGGAAAGAAGTAGGAAGATAGTGCTCTATAGAGAGGATGTTGCATATGACCCACAAATGTTGTAGAAATTAAGAATAGAAGAACTAAGTCCAGGATCACATTCAACACAGATGCATCGAGTCCCAAATGTTTCATGACAGTCGAAGGTTCTGGGAACCAGCCAGCCTTCCTCGACCGCTGTCGCCAGTACGATTCGATACTTAAGATCTAATAGATTGTTGTAGTACCATAATTTGATAGATGGTTGTATCACTATAATCTGATAGATGGTTGTAGTACCATACTTTGATAGATGGTTGTATCACCATGATATGATAGATGGTTGTATCACCATAATCTGATAGATGGTTGTAGTACCATACTTTGATAGATGGTTGTATCACCATAATATGATAGATGGTTGTATCACCATAATCTGATAGATGGTTGTAGTACCCTAATCTAACAGATAGTTATAGTACCATAATCTAATAGACTGTTGTGACACCATAATCTAACAGTTGGTTGTAGTACGATCATTTTATTGGTGGTTGAAGTACCATGATTTGATAGATCTTTGTAGTATCATGATTTAATAGATCGTTGCGGTACCATAATTGAATAGATGGTTGTAGTACCATTATCAAATAGATGGTTGTAGTACCATAATTTGATAGATGGTTGTAGTATCATATTTTTTCGCTCTATATTGCTAGGAAAATCAAAAGTTGGGAGAATAAACAGTTGTATGAGTTATGCTTCGTCTCGTGTTATGTATGACATACAGAGATTGTGAGTCTGTGGACTTAATGCTACGTGTAGTTGAAGCAGAGACAAGACAGTAACGTGCGTCAAGGAGGGTCCCTTGACCCAGGATGTAGCCTCTCCCTGCCCCATCCCTCTCAACACACAGACTATACACACCACCACATCTCTGACAATGTCATTTCTTACACCATCATCCTACTCGATGACATATATAGTCCGGCAATATTGCCCATCTCATTCAAACTGTTCTTTTTCGCTGCATTCAGGGGTCAAGACACAACACCCTGTATTGTTTCGGGTCAAGAAACAACATCCTGTATTGTTCCAGACTATCATGCCTGCAGGGAATTCCACCTTCGCCCTAACAAGCACAGACTTCTCCCTCCACACACTCCGTGTCCCAAACTTCCACGCTGGAAATTAATGTAATTCTCACCATCTCATCAGCTGCTAAGTCCACGCTTAGGTGCCTCAAGCACTCACTCCCTCCAGATCCTCCCGTTTAAAGCCACTCAAATCATCCAGTCTCACACCTGTAGTGTATCTCAGTACCTTTCTTCAACCATATGAACTTTCAGCTTATTTCTTACACTCTGCCAGACTCTGTCACCAGCCTATACAGTTTCTCACTGTATCGTCCACAAACAACACCTGATTTACCCACCTTCTCTACTGTTCCTTCCCAGTACACTGCAGACTTCCTCCATGTTCTACTGCCCTCGCCCTCACCTTCCTCAGTGACCGGTCCACATACAGATCAAACGCTCATGGTGATGTCCACATCCCTCACACTGGACAGATATCTTCATCAAGACCCTTGAACATTCCTATATCAACACGTACTTCCGATACAAACTTTTTAATACATTTCTTCATTTGACTCATAAATCCGCAATGTTTTCATAAACTTTCTCCAGATTCAAATTTGCCTGTTACATTTAAAGCATGCCACACCGATGCATATGCCAAGCAATCTACCGTACAACTACTGCATGTGCCAAGCAATCTACCATACAACTACTTCACGTCCTAAGCAATCTACCGTACAACTACTGCATGTCCCAAGCAATCTACCGTACAACTACTGCATGTGCTAAGCAATCTACCATACAACTACTTCACGTCCTACGTAATCTACTGTACAACTACTGCATGTGCCAAGCAATCTACCGTACAACTACTGCATGTGCCAAGCAATCTACCATACAACTACTTCATGTCCTAAGCAATCTACCGTACAACTACTGCATGTGCCAAGTAATCTGCCATACAACTACTGCATGTGCCAAGCAATCTACCATACAACTACTTCATGTCCTAAGCAATCTACCGTACAACTACTGCATGTGCCAAGTAATCTGCCATACAACTACTGCATGTGCCAAGTAATCTACCATACAACTACTGCATGTGCCAAGTAATCTACCATACAACTACTGCATGTGCCAAGTAATCTACCATACATCTACTTCACGTCCTAAGCAATCTACCGTACAACTACTGCATATGCCAAGTAATCTACCGTACAACTACTGCATGTGCTAAGTAATCTACCATACAACTACTGCATGTGCCAAGTAATCTACCATACAACTACTGCATGTGCCAAGTAATCTACCATACAACTACTGCATGTGCCAAGTAATCTACCGTACAACAACTGCATGTGCCAAGTAATCTACCGTACAACTACTGCATATGCCAAGTAATCTACCGTACAACTACTGCATGTGCCAAGTAATCTACCGCACAACTACTGCATGTGCCAAGTAATCTACCATACAACTACTACATGTACCAAGTAATCTACCATACAACTACTGCATGTGCCAAGTGATCTACCGTACAACTACTGCATGTGCCAAGCAATCTACCATACAACTACTGCATGTGCCAAGTAATCTACCAGACAACTACTACATGTCCCAAGTAATCTACCGTACAACTACTTCACGTCCCAAGCAATCTACCGTACAACTACTACATGTACCAAGTAATCTACCATACAACTACTTCACGTCCCAAGTAATCTACCATACAACTACTGCATGTGCCATGTAATCTACCGTACAACTACTGCATGTGCCAAGTAATCTACCATACAACTACTGCATGTGCCAAGTAATCTACCGTACAACTACTGCATGTGCCAAGTAATCTACCATACAACTACTGCATGTGCCAAGTAATCTACCATACAACTACTGCATGTGCCAAGTAATCTACCATACAACTACTGCATGTACCAAGTAATCTACCATACAACTACTGCATGTGCCAAGTAATCTACCATACAACTACTGCATGTGCCAAGTAATCTACCGTACAACTACTGCATGTACCAAGTAATCTACCATACAACTACTGCATGTCCCAAGTAATCTACCATACAACTACTGCATGTGCCAAGTAATCTACCGTACAACTACTGCATGTACCAAGTAATCTACCGTACAACTACTGCATGTACCAAGTAATCTACCATACAACTACTGCATGTACCAAGTAATCTACCATACAACTACTGCATGTGCCAAGTAATCTACCATACAACTACTGCATGTGCCAAGCAATCTACCATACAACTACTGCATGTGCCAAGTAATCTACCGTACAACAACTGCATGTCCCAAGTAATCTACCGTACAACTACTTCACGTCCCAAGCAATCTACCGTACAACTACTTCACCTCCCAAGCAATCTACCGTACAACTACTGCATGTACCAAGCAATCTACCATACAACTACTGCATGTACCAAGTAATCTACCATACAACTACTGCATGTGCCAAGTAATCTACCATACAACTACTGCATGTGCCAAGTAATCTACCGTACAACTACTGCATGTACCAAGTAATCTACCATACAACTACTGCATGTACCAAGTAATCTACCATACAACTACTGCATGTGCCAAGTAATCTACCGTACAACTACTGCATGTACCAAGTAATCTACCGTACAACTACTGCATGTACCAAGTAATCTACCATACAACTACTGCATGTACCAAGTAATCTACCATACAACTACTGCATGTGCCAAGTAATCTACCGTACAACTACTGCATGTACCAAGTAATCTACCATACAACTACTGCATGTCCCAAGTAATCTACCATACAACTACTGCATGTGCCAAGTAATCTACCATACAACTACTGCATGTGCCAAGTAATCTACCGTACAACTACTGCATGTACCAAGTAATCTACCATGCAACTACTGCATGTGCCAAGTAATCTACCGTACAACTACTGCATGTACCAAGCAATCTACCGTACAACTACTGCATGTACCAAGTAATCTACCATACAACTACTGCATGTGCCAAGTAATCTACCGTACAACTACTGCATGTACCAAGTAATCTACCATACAACTACTGCATGTGCCAAGCAATCTACCATACAACTACTGCATGTGCCAAGCAATCTACCGTACGACAACTGCATGTGCCAAGTAATCTACCGTACAACAACTGCATGTGCCAAGTAATCTACCATACAACTACTGCATGTGCCAAGTAATCTACCGTACAACAACTGCATGTGCCAAGTAATCTACCAGACAACTACTACATGTCCCAAGTAATCTACCGTACAACTACTGCATGTACCAAGTAATCTACCGTACAACTACTGCATGTGCCAAGCAATCTACCGTACAAGTACTTCTGGACTCCCGTGGTGTATCGGTTAGCGTTCCTGACCATGACGCATTCATAGGCCGTCCAGGGTCGAGCGCATAGGTTCGAATCCTGGTTGCGGCAGCAGGTCCACAGTCAACCCAGCTGTTCATTCACCCATAAGGACTGGTCGATAAAATGGGTGCCTGGCTCAGGCTAGGACTGAACCAGGGTATGTGAAGCGTCTGGGGTAAACCATGGAAAGTTCTGTGGGGCCTGGATGTGGAAAGGGCGCTGTCGTTTCGGTGCATTATTACATGACAGCTAGAGACTGAGTGTGAACGAATGGGGCCTTTGTTGTCTTTTCCTAGCGCTGCCTACGATGCTGCTTCCAGTTGGGTGGGCTAGCGACAGAAATGGATGAAGGCAAGCAGGTATGAATACGTACATGTGTGTATGTGCATGTATATGTATGTATATGTGCGTGTATTGGCGTGTATATGAGTGGATAAAGTATAAGAAATGAATGTGATACATACGAAGGTGAAATCACACCTCACTAGAAATTCATACAATTTTATTTAGCATGTAATATTTTTTATACATGTGGCACGACATGTTTCGTGGAGACAATCCACTTCACCAGGTGCTAGTAATTATAAAAGTTGTTTACATCCCAACATCAAACTTGGTATCCGCCGTCCAGCACTAATCTCTCTCGGCCCAGCACTGTCTGCTATGTCTGGTCGTAACCCTCGTAAGGGAGAGTGATTAAGGAAGGTTAGGTGGCAGGGGTTGACCTGGGTAGCTGGGTGTGTCACGAACAATTTTTTTATGTTTTCTTGGCAATTCTCTCATAATGATCTGGTTATGGCTAGGATGAGCTTTAAAATTGCCTGGGGACAATTTAAAGTTCTTAGTATTAGCCATTAAGACAGATTCAATGACGTTACGTGTGGCATAATCAGCAGAGGAGTATATGATTATTTGTCCCCAGACTTGCTTCAATAATCTACCATGCAACCACCTTATGCCTCAGTGATCTACCATGCAACCACTGTATGCCTCAGTAATCTACCATGCAACCACCGTATGCCTCAGTAATCTACCATGCAACCACCTTATGCCTCAGTAATCTACCATGCAACCACCTTATTCCTCAGTAATCTACCATGCAACCACCTTATGCCTCAGTAATCTACCATGCAACCACCGTATGCCTCAGTAATCTACCATGCAACCACCGTATGCCTCAGTGATCTACCATGCAACCACCGTATGCCTCAGTAATCTACCATGCAACCACTGTATGCCTCAGTGATCTACCATGCAACCACCGTATCCCTCAGTAATCTACCATGCAACCACTGTATGCCTCAGTGATCTACCATGCAACCACCGTATGCTTCAGAGATCTACCATGCAACCACTGTATGCCTCAGTAATCTACCGTGCAACCACTGTATGCCTCGGTAATCTACCATGCAGCCACTATATGCCTCAGTAATCTACCATGCAACCACTGTATGCCTCAGTAATCTACCATGCAACCACGGTATGCTTCAGAGATCTACCATGCAGCCACTGTATGCCTCAGTAATCTACCATGCAGCCACTATATGCCTCAGTAATCTACCATGCAGCCACTATATGCCTCAGTAAGGTACCATGCAACCAACGCATACGTCAGTAATCTACCATGTAACCAACGCATACGTCGGTGATCTACCATGCAACCAACGCATGCGTCAGTGATCTACCGTGCAACTAACGCATATATCAGTAATCTACCATGCAACCAACTCATACGTCAGTAATCTACCATGTAACCAACGCATACGTTGGTGATCTACCATGCAACCAACGCATGCGTCAGCGATCTACCATGCAACTAACGCATACATCAGTAATCTACCATGCAACCAACGCATACGTCGGTAATCTACCATATAACCAATGCATGCCTCAAATAACTATCATAAAATGCTAAAACGTCTACTTAGTGAAATGCTTAAATTGGTCTGTACAATTCCTGGGTTTAATTACAGACTGATCGTCTTGTCGTTATAATGAAACAATGGAGCTTTTCTCTGGTAAACTGGCGAGCCATATGTAAGGTTGGGGGCTTCCTGAACAAGAGAATTGGGTCTAAAACTGTGTTGAGGTTTATATTATATCTTTCTGTGAAGAATTCTCTCTCTCTCTCTCTCTCTCTCTCTCTCTCTCTCTCTCTCTCTCTCTCTCTCTCTCTCTCTCTCTCTCTGACGAGTTCTGTTCAGCTTTAAGCTGCACCCGACAGCAGCTGTTACACTCATTCAGTTAGTAAACATAGTTAGTTTATAAATATTATGGATTAGGACACAGTCTGTCACCAATGAAAAGTAGAAAAGTAAGGAATATAGCGTCAATAACGTGACATGATATAATGTGATTATGTTTTCCTAACCATTTATCTTTATAAGAAGAAAACAGAAGTCGTTATGATAGATCAATAACCTATTATAATTACCTGATGAAATTGATCCACATCTGGTGATAAATCTGGCAACACCATATTATTTGATTGATAACAAGTTATTCTTATGATATGACCTAACTCCTCTTACATCACCAGCTTCAAAATAAACAGGTCACTGCACACACACACACACACACACACACACACGCACACACACACACACACCTGTTGTTCAGTCTTTGATTTCAGCTTCATAACATTTCAAATTTGATTACTATAGTGAGGCTTCCGTAAGGCGAGATCCGCAGGTGGTATTCTTTCCTATCTCACTAATGATGGGCGACGGGTGAGAGCCAGAGAGTGAACGGGAGAGTGTGACCCGTGTTGGTCTGGGGAGTACGGTTATCATGTCTGGTGGGCTGGAGTTTACGACTGAATTGGAAAGGTTGTCAAGTAATGTTGAGGTATTTCAGTGTATATGTGTTCCGTCAGCGTCATACTTCTTGGGGTTTCAAGATCTTTGAGTCGAGGTTACTGAAGTATGAGGCAGGGGTAATCATTTGATATCTAGTCTGTGGTTAGGTTAGGTTAGGTTAGGTTAGCTACAGAGTGGTTGGAGTGAGAGAGTCTGTTGCTATATAGAATTCAGTGTTGAGCATGTTTACGTACTGGCAGGATCTTTGTTTTACTGAGAAGGTGATGGATGTTTGTGGCTGTGAGGCAGCCAGTGATGGTTCTGTATGTATTGTTTTGTGTGGTTTACAGCTTTTGTTGTGTCATATTTTGAGAAGGTGGAAGCCGTGGCAGGTGAGGCATAGTGAAGAAGATGAAGTGTTTGTGTAAGATGATGAGGAATTCTGTATTTTGTCCAGATGTGATGACAAGTTAGTGTTCTGAGAGCATTTAGTTTGTGTGTTGCTTTACTGTTGATGTGGCTGATGTGGAAGCAGATGTCAGTGTGTGTAGTAAGTGATGCCTGGAATGGCTGGTGTTTTGCTCAGTGAGAGAGACTTTCCCTTCCAGGTGACGGTAGTGTGTCTGTCTGGATTTGAAATAGTAAAGGCTTGTGTGGAGGTACAGACATTCTGTTCTGGGTAAGCCGTTGTGAAAGATCAGAGATGAAATAATAAATGAATTGGATATTCAACCCAAAACACACACAGCTCAACAGTTTTTTGTGGCACCCAAACACACACAGCTCAACAGTTTGCGTGGCAACATCAATCGAAAAATGGTTCTCAGTAGCCAGGGTCCAGGCGGCGTTAAGTCCAGTGAATTTGGGGGCCAAGCAAGGGGTCAAGTGTGACCACAACAATTAACAGTGAACGTGTGTGTCAGGAAAGTCTGTACTCTCAGCGACCAGTGTGTTGCTCTTCCATCTTGCTTTGATTTCGTTGTGTGTCAGTTTGTGTATAACGTTGTGTGTGCCCAGCGACCCAAGGATGATCTCAGGAGCAAAATTGTCTCAGCCTTCATGCACCTCACGCCCGAGATGGTGAACAACACATGGGAAGAACTGGCTGTTATGAACCTGTCGTGTTGTGAACCAGGGACATGGTGAATCCTGATTAAATCAGTTGGAATCTACCGTCTTTGTGAGCAATGTGAGCTAAATGTTGAACTGAGTTACATAACTGTTTCCATCTCACAACACTTTTCATTTCTCCACACACATAAAGGTCATGACGACTGTGTGCGGTACCCTCACCCACACAACAGAGGAGGACGTCATCAAGTCTCAACATCAAGGTTAAGTTGAGATTTGTGACTTTTGGATGATAAGTAAGAGAGAGGCGCCTTACCGCTACATTTGTACCTCTCAACATAAGTAGTTGAGAAGGTGTCATCATCATGTACTCACGCTGCTGATACAGGAAGTTAAGCACATATGCTTCCCTAATACACACACACACTGCCGCACATCTGCTCTCCTTCCCTCACAACTCTGCTCTTCCTCTCACACCTTTCACACTTCTTCCTCTATCAACTTGTCTTTTTTCACGCACTCCATCCTTGTTCCATGTATTTCCTTTTCTTTTTTCCCATCCAAACTCTCTCTCTCTCTCTCTCTCTCTCTCTCTCTCTCTCTCTCTCTCTCTCTCTCTCTCTCTCTCTCTCTCTCTCTCTCTCTCTCTCTCTCTCTCTCTCTCTCTCTCTCTCTCTCTCTCTCTCTCTCTCTCTCTCTCTCTCTCTCTCTCTCTCTCTCTCTCTCTCTCTCTCTCTCTCTCTCTCGTCCTACCCTGGCAGGCACTCTGCTCCCTGCAGCAAGGTCTCGTATCATGAAAATGAGTAAAGTTTGTCCTCGTCTTGTTCCAATATGCCGCAGCTCATGGGTATGTAGCGTCCGCCTCTGCCCCTCCACCTTGCCTCTACACACCACTTCACAAAGCGAGGAGGAGGAGGAAGAGGAGGAGGAGGAGGAGGAGGAGGAGGAGGAGGAGGAGGAGGAGGAGGAGGAGGAGAAGTGATACAAAGGAGGTCGGGAAGTGGAGGATGAACAACTGTAGGAAGAGGAGATAAAAGAACCAAGAAATAAGAAAAATGATTCAAGGAGATTTACTTACATAGTGGAGAGGGAAGAAGAGCAGAGAGAAGATGAAGACGACTCATTCCTAACTCTTGTGGCTACACTAGAATATTACGGGAGATCAGACCCTACTTTTTCTCACTCAAAATTATCTGTATCATCTGAGGATGTGTCTAGTATGAGGTGAGACAGACAGACAAACAAACACGAAGGCTGAGAAAGGTAGTCAAAGAGAAACAAACTATCTCAAGATGAAGATTTTGTCTCATGAACAACACCCAGGAGCCTTCCCCTCTTAACCCAGCCAGCAGTTAGTAGCCTGTTGTGGGTAATAACTGAGGTGCACAATGGTGCCGGGATGTGTGGAGAATGTAGAGTGACCCTGAGATGTGTGGGGAATGTAGAGTGACCCTGAGATGTGTGGGGAATGTGGAGTGACACTAGGATGTGTGAGGAATGTGGAGTGACACTAGGATGTGTGAGGAATGTGGAGTGACACTAGGATGTGTGAGGAATGTGGAGTGACATTAGGATGTGTGAGGAATGTGGAGTGACACTAGGATGTGTGAGGAATGTGGAGTGACACTAGGATGTGTGAGGAATGTAGAGTGACACTAGGATGTGTGAGGAATGTAGAGTGACACTAGGATGTGTGAGGAATGTAGAGTGACACTGGGATGTGTGGGGAATGTGGAGTGACACTAGGATGTGTGAGGAATGTGGAGTGACACTAGGATGTGTGAGGAATTTCGAGTGACACTGGGATGTGTGAGGAATGTGGAGTGACACTAGGATGTGTGAGGAATGTGGAGTGACACTGGGATTTGTAGGGAATGTAAAGTGGCGCTGGTATGTGTGAGGAATGTTAGGTGGCGCTGGGATGTGTGGGGAATGTAGAGTGGCGCTGGGGTGTCATCACCCACCTGGTGATGACCAGGATCAATATCTGCCTCACATCACCCATCTGGTGATGACCTGAAGCAATGATTTTACTGACATCTTTTTTTCTTTCCTACATCAGTGTTTAGGGAGTCTAGATAACCTGAGAACCTTCTCAGCATAACATTTTACGTGGAATTCTTATCATTATCTCTGGTGATGTTGACGAACTCTTATCATTATCTCTGGTGATGTTGACGAACTCTTATCATTATCTCTGGTGATGTTGACGAACTCTTATCATTATCTCTGGTGATGTTGACGAACTCTTATCATTATCTCTGGTGATGTTGACGAACTCTTATCATTATCTCTGGTGATGTTGACGAACTCTTATCATTATCTCTGATGATGTTGACGAACTCTTATCATTATCTCTGATGATGTTGACGAACTCTTATCATTATCTCTGGTGATGTTGACGAACTCTTATCATTATCTCTGGTGATGTTGACCTGTTTGATTGTGTCTGATTATATTGAGGTCATTCTACAACGTTATCATGGATTGATGGCAAGTGAATGTGCTGGCAAGTATATATGCAGGTAAGTGTATATGTGTTGGTAATTGTATGTTCAAATGTATGTGTATTTGTGTGTGTGTGTGTGTGTGTGTGTGTGTGTGTGTGTGTGTGTGTGTGTGTGTGTGTGTGTGTGTGGCGTTAAATATAGGGCAAATAGATATATGTGGAGGTAAGTATATATGCAGGTAAGTGTAACGTCAGTGTATGTGTAGGTAAGGTTGGGTCAGGTGTAGGTATAAGTAAGTGTGGTGTTAGCGTATGTACAAGTAATGTAATGCATGTAAATGTGTGCGAAGGTGAGTATATATGTAAATGTACGTGCAAGTAAGTGTTCATGCAGGTAAATGCAAGTGTAGATGAGTATAAGTACAGGCTAGTGTATGTGCAAGTGTACGTACTGGTAAGTGTACGTACGGGTAAGTGTACCTTTCAAGTAAGTGTACGTACAGGTAAGTGTACGTGAAGGTAAGTGTACGTACAGGTAAGTGTGCGTACAAGTAAGTGTACGTGCAAGTATGTGTACGTACAGGTAAGTGTACGTAAAGGTAAGTGTTCATGCAAGTAAGTGTACGTACAGGTAAGTGTACGCACAGGTAAGTGTACGTACAGGTAAGTGTACGTGCAAGTAAGTTTACGTACAGGTAAATGTACGTACAGGTAAGGGTACATGCAGGTAAGGGGTATACATGGCGATGGGTATTTGAGTACTTCTAAGAGCCAGTGGTTTGGTTTCCAGGGTTCCCATATGTGCACGACCATGTGGGTCCCTCTACCTTCAGTTCTTGTTCAGACATGGCCGGGGACAGGTGCCTCACTCTGTGCTCTTATTCCTTCTTTCTGATTTATGGTGTTTGGGTCAAACAGACACATGAATAGTGATAGTGTAAGGGATAAATAATCCTTAAATAATAATGACCCACAGATCTTGGTGTGTCTGTAGACTGTCGGTGGTCTGGAGAAGGTATACAGCGCACAATACTTAATCCTTATCATATTATTTTTTGTCTTGTGCTAATAAGAGTAATAACTTTTTTCACATTGATTTTCTTTACCTTTTTTTACGATAGCTGCGTCCAAAAATGCTTTCTTTAATTCACATCTTCATAAGGTAAAGTAGAGCTTATTGTTCATGTAATCTTTTAATTTCAATGAATTGGAGAAGTATTTCTACTTTATTTTTCCTCACCGGGTCTGGTAAGCAGAGGGATAGTGATATCCTTCGTAACACGTGACGATAATCTGGTCAGGTGACACGTTCAACACGACATAATACACAAAAACCTTTTCCTCTTCATAATGGGAAAAGATTTAGACAAGGAGATTTAGTTTAGTTTATAAGCTATGTCGTTATCAATACAATATTTCTTTTAAAATAACGAACTTTTTCAAAATATATTCACATTGTTTGTTTGTATGCTTTCGAAAAGCCATCCATCCTTCTAATTCATTAAGATCTATGATCTTATTTCATACATGCATTAGTGAGAATCAGGCCTGACATAAGAAGATATTTGATTCAGAAACATTTAACTGTACAAAGACGGAGAGGAAATTGGTACTCTTATGTATTTGTGAGGATGATGTCTTGAAGAAGGATAACTGGGTAAGACCTGGGACCACAACTGCTGGGTAAGACCTGGGACCAGAACTGCTGGGTAAGACCTGGGACCACAACTGCTGGTTAAGACCTGGAACCAGAACTGCTGGGTAAGACCTGGGACCAGAACTGCCGGTTAAGACCTGGGACCACAGCTGCTGGTTAAGACCTTGGGCCACAACTGCTGGTTAAGACCTGGGACCATAACTGCTGGTTAAGACCTGGGACCACAACTGCTGGTTAAGATCTGGGACCACAACTGCTGGTTAAGACCTGGGACCACAATGGCTATGTCGTTAGTTTGAAGGTTCGTAAAAGTTGTGTTTTGTGAAGATTTCATAAGATCATATCAGGAAGGTGGAACAATGGCTCGTTCAAGGTTACATGGTCAGCTGTGGACGTTTACTAAGGCGGCGACGTACAATGATGGAGGAACATATTCCTGGCCAACATGAGTGGCTCTAAATGCCACCGTCCTCCACACAAAGCGACTTTGGACCAATGAAATCTAAGAAATGTTTCCAGTTAGTGAGTGGTGATGATGGGTCTCGCGGTGCCGGAAGAGAAGGAAAGCATGGACCAGGTCTGTAGGAGCAGCACGAACATGTTAAGGTCGTGGTGCTGAAATAAGATGAAGTTCAGCAAAAACTGTGGCTGGCAGCGTCCACAGATGACCACCTGACGAAAACCCATCGAAGATAAACCGTGGTGTTCTGAGATCCGGCTCAGGAAATCAGGAAAAAGTTTCCAGCAGAAAATAGATTTGACATCAAAAGAAAACGAAATGACGTTCCTCGATGAAGAAGTGAGACAAGTGATGATAGAAGAGCCTGCCTCCTGAGGGCAGTAGAGCTTACGCCGCTCTATCGTTGTGTTGCCAAACGTTGTAAGTGGAAACTTTGTCAAGTAAGTATTGTCATGGGAAGAGTTGAGGTATGACAGAAAACTGCGCTGGAAGTCAAATTTTTCCTTTTTCCTAAAATCCTGCATACCTCTACCAAGGATACGATAAGAGACTGTTGCTAGAGCCAACGAAGGTTGATGGAGGATGTAGAGAATGTCCTGAAGGATCCTACAATGTTTACTGGATCGTAACACATGAATATGATACAGACACTGTGTGGGTAGAAGTGAGAGATTATACGTGCTATTAGCAGTCCTTTATGAAAGCTTTATAAAACTTTATAAAACTTTATAAAAACTTTATAAAAAATATGTGTCCATAAAACCAGTTTATGTAATAAAACATTCGTCATACACCTTGCAATCCTTTATAAAAACACTTCTCCTCTTCCATAAAAACTCAGTTAAATGTTTGTTCTTGCTGTGAATCTGTTTCCAAGGCCTTCATATAATTGCGTCGATTTATTTCCCCAGAGATAAATTTGTTGTACTGTGTCACGGCATACTCTGTCCTGTCTCGATCAACTTTCCGCGTACTTGCTGGTTTACCGACCAGAATATGGATTATTTTCAAGGATGAAATCTTCACCTTTTGTCGTAGTAGTATTCATAGAATTTAGAGCACGATGTACTTCCTCACGAGTTTTATGCAATACAGGATACGCTTTCCGCCTTTCTCGGTATAATGATTGTGCTATAGATCTTAGATCACCTGATTCTAGCTCATTTTCAGGAAATGTATGCAACTCCGTTCTAATGAGCTTAGATGGCCTTGCCGTCATGTCGTCAGTCGCCTTCCGTTTCACCTGTGCACGTAGTTGTTGTCTTTCAAGTTTTCTTTCTTCTTTTTCATTGTTATGCTCCAAATCAACTGGAACAATGGCAGTCACTGTGTTGTCTGTTCTAAGTCTACCTTTACATTTCTTGTTGGTACATCTCCAAGAAATGCATCCGTCCACCAATGTACTGTCCACTCTGTATTTATATCCATCGTGCATCAAACACTTCTTGCCTTTGTTTGTTTGGGAAATCGTAAACTCCATAGCTGAAAGTTATGACAACACAGGATTGACTGTCAGGTTCAGACTGAGCACCGCGGCCTTCAGCTCTGTGAACAGGAAACCATCGAGACAGACACTCGCGGTGGTCTCGGTGAACAGTGTGAAGCATTATGACACACCGAATGATTCTCAATGACACAGCGAGTGAACGGATTAACCTTGCCGCGCATTTGATAGTACTTTAAGGGTGAGTTTCGAACGCGGTCACTTTCTCGAATCTGCGCTTTTGATATACGCTCTGGAGCGGAGACTCCCTCTCACGTGGTTCCACTGATAGGAAGGAAAGAGGAGGTTGATGAAGAGGACGTTGCACGTATGATGATTGTTAGGAAACGGCGGAGCAGAAATGACCAACGGAAGATGTGAGGACAAACTAATAAAGATTTTCCGTACACACACACACACACATACACACACACACACACACACACACACACACACACACACACACACACACACACTGATCTCCGAAGTCACTTGTGTCTTGATCAGCAAGTGTGAGGGTGGCTCGTTATTACACGATCTTTGCTCTCCCTAAACATAATACATCAACTCATATTTACACGACTCCTGCATTATGAGACAGCCCGTCACCTGCCATGATAACTATACATCAACATTTAAGATCTTTCGTGTCGTCCGATCAGAGTTTCAGATGATGACCGGCAGGTCTACAGCCACGACACTTGTGAAGATATAAATGCTACAGACGTGACTGTACATACTGACCAGTGCTAGGAACATTGCCATACGGGACTGCAACTTGATACCAAGAACTACAACTGCGACGCTTCTGGACAGATGCATTGACGGCAGTGAGAGAAGCAATACCACTAACACGGAAACATCTCATGGAATATGTTGTCTGCGTGTTGTACTTCACGTTTGACCTTAACTTTGGCGTTGATCCACATAACGAGTCTCATTTTGATGTTGGTCATCACATTCATATAATCTTTGACCCGAGCACCAAATATCAATTTCATTAACCCTTTGACTCTGTTATGGATCTGTTCTTTAAATTTCACTTTGGTATTAAACCTGACGTCGAAATAGTATTTCAGTCGAACACACAAGAATAACCTGATGATCTCCTTAAATTTTGGTCTTGATTTTTCCATTGAGTCTGACTTTTGCGTTGTTTCTGACCTACGTTTGATATTGAAAATGACTCTAACTTTGTGAATAGTTGTGTCCTTATGAACCTGAGCCTCGTACGCGTTACATTAGCTTCTCTGCTGTGATCCGTAGCCCAGCTGGTGACCGTCGTGAAACATGTTATAATCTACAGGTTCTACCCCGTATTACAGGCCCTTGAAGCAGCCCAGGAATTTAATTTAGATCCTGTCTTTCATGTGAAGCTTACAGCAAGGAATGCCTTCCCGTTAATTACGCTGGAGAGGATGCCCTCAGTCTTTCTTTGGGTAGTAGTGGAGAGGGTAGAGTAGTGTGGTAAAGAATAAAAGGTGGAGCGTAAGAATAAATATGAGTGCGTGGGCTGGTTGAGGTGGTACATTGGTGGGACCGGGCGAGTCAGGCGGAAAGAGATGTACTACTGGGGGTTGCTGTGTGCTGGAAATGGTAGTAGGCATGTGAGCCCTGGCTGTAGTGAGGAGAGGAAGGTGAGGACGTTGTATGGGTTGGAGTATACGGAAAGACATTTAACATAAGACCTGATGACGTGGTTGATTGTTGGAAGACAGCAATAGTATCACATATTCCCCAACTCATATTGGAAACGACAGAGCAAGGTAGATGCCTCGTCCGAGGTTACCACTGTCGCCAGCAGATCAGGCAGTAAGATATGCTATGGAGGAACACCAAGTGCTATAGAGACTATACAAACATGGTACTTTTATGGGAAAGATCAAACAGAAAATACTTTCTGATGTAAACACAGTTACTGGAGGCTTTGGGTATGAGATAATTTAGCATCTCATCTGTAAAGAATAAAGAAGTTGAAATACATGAATATTATGCAATCATTCTCAAACAGAATTATTCAATCGTGATAATCATTACACTGTTTATTTACTCCTGATTTTACGATACAATACTATTAGCCTTTGTCACTACAATACAATAGCTGTTGGTATTCATTTCCAGTGTTCAGTAATTGTGTTGCTGAGACAGCTTTTGCCCATGTCTGTACTCAAAACGCTGCCATTAATTTCATGTCATTAATGCGGAACAAAATATGATTTATGTTTTCATATTCCTTATAAATTAAAAGAATTATAATTCCTCAGAGTCTGAGGTTTTGTACAGAAAGTAATCTTAGATCTGCATGTCTTTCTTCGTCAAGATTATCCGGGTGGGAAAATCAAGCATGTTTCCCCTTTTTATATGTCTTATTTTCCTTTAGCTTTGATGATATTTGGAGATAAATAGTGAAGATCTAATTCTAAATGAGGTAAGAATAGCGCTTTGTGAAGAACAGGTGTCACTCTTACCGTTTTCACAGCGTATTCTTTAACAATGAAACATAACTTCCTGTTTGCTTTATTAGGAACATCTAAGAAAAGTTTTACATATTCTCGGTTATTCCTGATTCTCACATCTAAAGGTGATTCTGATAACATCTTACCAGCTTTATATTCGTGTCTAATGTCTTTTTCGTAACGGCATTTGTCTAATACAAAGGAATACAAATACAAAGAAATTCAGACAGCAACAGACCATTTAGTCCCTTCGAGGATGTTTGTGAGTATCATAGATCAGTGTAGTCAGGATAGAAATACGTTCATAATAAAGATTAAACATTTTGAACTTTTCATGTGGCTAAGGAGGTGCAAGTAATATTACTCGTGGATTTGAAAAGAAATATTTGTACAGCCTGTTCTTAATCGTATCTGTGATACTACTTTCAATCACTGTAATTGGTGAATCATTCCATATGCCCATCTCTATCCTCCCTCCATTCTGTCTATGTCTTTCCTCAAGTAAAGGTGACCAAAACTGAACACAATATTCAACATGGTGACGTCCGCATCAGTGATTACAAACAGTAATGATATATTTCCCCGGGTTTAAGTCCGATAATCCTACTTATAAATCCAAGATTTTTTTTCTTTTGGCCTTCTTAGCTGCCGCTGTGCACTATTTACTGAGCTTTATATCAAAGGAGATTATTGCACCAAACTCATTTTCCTTATTTACTTTTTCCAGTTGAACAACATCCCTATCGTTATAAGCCTATATCATTACATGCCAATATTACTGACATGTAAGACTTTGGACTTATCATTATCAAAATCATCTGCCTCTTATGAGATTAGTCCATACATTTTTCTATGTACGTCTGAAGCTGGAGATGTTCAATATGTGCTGTAGAATTGTTTCCCAACTTCCAAGCATCTGCGAATTTCGATTTTTGATGTCTTACGACGCAACGCGTTATCATCACTATCACTGATATATATATTTTTTTTTTTTTTTTTTTTTTTATACTTTGTCGCCGTCTCCCGCGTTTGCGAGGTAGCGCAAGGAAACAGACGAAAGAAATGGCCCAACCCCCCCCCCCCCCATACACATGTACATACACACGTCCACACACGCAAATATACATACCTACACAGCTTTCCATGGTTTACCCCAGACGCTTCACATGCCTTGCTTCAATCCACTGACAGCACGTCAACCCCGGTATACCACATCGCTCCAATTCACTCTATTCCTTGCCCTCCTTTCACCCTCCTGCATGTTCAGGCCCCGATCACACAAAATCTTTTTCACTCCATCTTTCCACCTCCAATTTGGTCTCCCTCTTCTCCTTGTTCCCTCCACCTCCGACACATATATCCTCTTGGTCAATCTTTCCTCACTCATTCTCTCCATGTGCCCAAACCACTTCAAAACACCCTCTTCTGCTCTCTCAACCACGCTCTTTTTATTTCCACACATCTCTCTTACCCTTACGTTACTCATTCGATCAAACCACCTCACACCACACATTGTCCTCAAACATCTCATTTCCAGCACATCCATCCTCCTGCGCACAACTCTATCCATGGCCCACGCCTCGCAACCATACAACATTGTTGGAACCACTATTCCTTCAAACATACCCATTTTTGCTTTCCGAGATAATGTTCTCGACTTCCACACATTCTTCAAGGCCCCCAGAATTTTCGCCCCCTCCCCCACCCTATGATCCACTTCCGCTTCCATGGTTCCATCCGCTGCCAGATCCCAAGATATCTAAAACACTTCACTTCCTCCAGTTTTTCTCCATTCAAACTCACCTCCCAATTGACTTGACCCTCAACCCTACTGTACCTAATAACCTTGCTCTTATTCACATTTACTCTTAACTTTCTTCTTCCACACACTTTACCAAACTCAGTCACCAGCTTCTGCAGTTTCTCACATGAATCAGCCACCAGCGCTGTATCATCAGCGAACAACAACTGACTCACTTCCCAAGCTCTCTCATCCCCAACAGACTTCATACTTGCCCCTCTTTCCAAAACTCTTGCATTTACCTCCCTAACAACCCCATCCATAAACAAATTAAACAACCATGGAGACATCACACACCCCTGCCGCAAACCTACATTCACTGAGAACCAATCACTTTCCTCTCTTCCTACACGTACACATGCCTTACATCCTCGATAAAAACTTTTCAGTGCTTCTAACAACTTTCCTCCCACACCATATATTCTTAATACCTTCCACAGAGCATCTCTATCAACTCTATCATATGCCTGCTCCAGATCCATAAATGCTACATACAAATCCATTTGCTTTTCTAAGTATTTCTCACATATATTCTTCAAAGCAAACACCTGATCCACACATCCTCTACCACTTCTGAAACCACACTGCTCTTCCCCAATCTGATGCTCTGTACATGCCTTCACCCTCTCAATCAATACCCTCCCATATAATTTACCAGGAATACTCAACAAACTTATACCTCTGTAATTTGAGCACTCACTCTTATCCCCTTTGCCTTTGTACAATGGCACCATGCACGCATTCCGCCAATCCTCAGGCACCTCACCATGAGTCATACATACATTAAATAACCTTACCAACCAGTCAACAATACAGTCACCCCCTTTTTTTTTATAAATTCCACTGCAATACCATCCAAACCTGCTGCCTTGCCAGCTTTCATCTTCCGCAAAGCTTTCACTACCTCTTCTCTGTTTATCAAATCATTTTCCCTAACCCTCTCACTTTGCACTGATATATATATATATATATATATATATATATATATATATATATATATATATATATATATATATATATATATATATATATATATATATATATATATATATATATATATATATATATATGTATATATATATATATATATATATATATATATATATATTCTTTCTTTCTTTTAAACTATTCGCCATTTCCCACGTTAGCGAGGTAGCGTTAGGAACAGAGGACTGGGCCTTTTTTGGAATATCCTCACCTGGCCCCCTCTGTTCCTTCTTTTGGAAAATTTAAAAAAAAAGAGAGGGGAGGATTTCCAGCCACCCGCTCCCTCCCCTTTTAGTCGCCTTCTACGACACGCAGGGAATACGTGGGAAGTATTCTTAATCCCCTATCCCCAGGGATAATATATATATATATATATATATATATATATATATATATATATATATATATATATATATATATATATATATATATATATATATATATATATATATATATATATATATATGTATATATTATCACTGGGGATAGGCGAGAAAGAATACTTCCCACGCATTCCTCACGTGTCGTAGAAGGCGACTAAAGGGGACGGGAGCAGGGGGCTGGAAACCCTCCCCTCTTTGTATTTTAACTTTCTAAAAGGGGAAACAGAAGGATTCACGCGGGGAGTGTTCATCCTCCTCGAAGGCTCAGATTGGGGCGTTTATATGTGTGTGGATGTAACCAAGATGAGAAAAAAGGAGAGATAGGTGGTATGTTTGAGGAAAGAGACCTTGATGTTTTGGCTCTGAGTGAAACGAAGCTCAAGGGTAAAGGAGAAGAGTGGTTTGGGAATGTTTTGGGTGTAAAATCAGGGGTTAGTGAGAGGACAAGAGCAAGGGAAGGAGTAGCACTGCTATTGAAACAGGAGTGATGGGAGTATGTGAGAGAGTGTAAGAAAGTAAACTATAGATTGATATGGGTAAAACTGAAAGTAGATGGAGAGAGATGGGAATTTATTGGTGCATATGCACCTGGGCATGAGAAGAAAGATCATGAGAGGCAAGTGTTTTGAAGGCAGCTGAGTGAGTGTGTTAGTAGTTTTGATGCACTGAGACCGGGTTATAGTGATGGGTGATTTGAATGCAAAGGTGAGTAATGTGGCAGTTGAGGGAATAATTGCTGTACGTGGGGTGTTCATTGTTGTAAATGGAAATGGTGAAGAGCTTGTAGATTAGTTTGCTGAAAAAGGACTGGTGATTGGGAATACCTGGTTTAAAAAGAGAAATATACATAAGTATACGTATGTAAGTAGGAGAGATGGCCAGAGAGCGTTATTGGATTATGTATTAATTGATAGGCGCGCGAAAGAGAGACTTTTAATGTTAATGTACAGAGAGGTGCAACTGGAGGGATGTCTGATCATTATCTTGTGCAGGCGAAGGTGAAGATTTGTAGAGGTTCTCAGAAAAGAAGAGAGAATGTTGGGGTGAAAAGAGTGGTGAGAGTAACTGAGCTTGAGAAGGAGAGTTGTGTGAGGAAGTACCAGGAGAGACTGAGTACAGAATGGAAAAAGGTGAGACCAAAGGACGTAAGGGGAGTGAGGGAGGAATGAGATGTATTTTTGGAAGCAGTGATGGCCTGCGCAAAAGATGTTCGTGGCATGAGAAGCGTGGGAGGTGGGTAGATTAGAAAGGGTAGTGAGTGGTGGGATGAAGAAGTTAGATTATTAGTGAAAGAGAAGAGAGAGGCATTTGGACGATTTTTGCAGGGGAAAAATGCAAATGAGTGGGAGATGTATAAAAGGAAGAGGCAGGAGGTCAAGAGAGAGGTGCAAGAGTTGAAAAAGAGGGCAAATGAGAGTTGGGGTGAGAGAGTATCATTAAATGTTGGGGAAAATGAAATGATGTTTTGGAAGGAGGTAAATAAAGTGCGTAAGACAAGGGAACATATGAAAACTTCAGTGAAGAGGGCTAATGGGGAGGTGATAACAAGTAATGGTGATGTGAGAGGGAGATGGAGTAAGTATTTTGAAGGTATGTTGAATGTGTTTGAAGATAGAGTGGCAGATATAGGTTATTTTGGTCGAGGTGGTGTGCAAAGTGAGAGATTTAGAGAAAATGATTTGGTAAACAGAGAAGAGGTAATATAGCTTTGCGGAAGATGAAAGCCGGCAAGGCAGCGGGTTTGGATGGTATTGCAGTGGAATTGATTAAACGAGGGGGTGACTGTATTGTTGACTGGTTGGTAAGGTTATTTAATGTATTTATGATTTATGGTGAAGTGCCTGAGGATTGTCAGAATGCTTGCATAGTGCCATTGTACAAAAGCAAAGGGGATAAATGTGAGTGCTCAAATTACAGAGGTATAAGTTTATTGAGTATTCCTGGGAAATAATACGGGAGGGTATTGATTGAGAGGGTAAAGGCATGTACAGAGCATTAGATTGAGGAAGAGCAGTGTGGTTTCAGAAGTGGTAGAGGATATGTGGATCAGGTGTTTGCTTTGAAGAATGTATGTGAGAAATACTTTGAAAAGCAAATGGATTTGTATGTAGCATTTATGGATCTGAAGAAGGCATATGATAGAGTTGATAGAGATGCTCTCTGGAAGATGTTCAGAATATATGGTGTAGAAGGCAAGTTGTTAGAAGCAGTAAAAAGATTTTATCGATGATGTAAGGCATGTGTACGTGTAGGAAGAGAGGAAAGTGATTGGCTCTCAGTGAATGTAGGTTTGCGGCATGGTATGTGATGTCTCCATGGTTGCTTAATTTGTTTATAGATGGGGTTGTTAGGGAGGTGAATGCAAGAGCTTTGGAGAGAGTGGCAAGAATGCAGTCTGTTGTGGATGAGAGAGCTTGGGAAGTGAGTCAGTTGTTGTTCGCTGATGGTACAGCGCTGGTGGTTGATTTGTGTTAGAAACTGCAGAAGCTGGTGACTGAGTTTGGTAAAGTGTGTGAAAGAAGAACTGAGAGTAAATGTGAACAACAGCAAGGTTATTAGGTACAGTAGGGTTGAATGACAAGTCAATTGGGAGGTAAGTTTGAATGGAGAAAAACTGGAGGAAGTGAAGTGTTTTAGATATCTGGGAGTGGATTTGGCAGCGCATGGAACCATGGAAGCGGAAGTGATTCATAGGGTGGAGGAGGGGGCAAATGTTCTGGGAGCGTTGAAGAATGTGTGGAAGTCGAGAACATAATCTCGGAAAGCAAAAATGGGTATGTTTGAACGAATAATGGTTCCAACAATGTTATATAATTGCGAGGCGTGGGCTATGGATAGAGTTGTGCGGAGGAGGGTGGATGTGCTAGAAATGAGATGTTTAAGGACAATATGTGGTGTGAGGTGGTTTGATCGAGTAAGTAATGTAAGGGTAAGAGAGATGTGTGGAAATAAAAAGAGTGTGG
>NC_092271.1:507357-514857 GCF_036320965.1 Panulirus ornatus
CACCCGTTTCCACCTACACCACTAGACACACCTACAAAACAAACCCGTTCCCACCTACAACACTAGACACACCTACAAAACACATCCGTTCCTAGCTACACCCAGTTTCTCCATTTTCACCACCACTTACACCCACTTACACCTACTTCCCCAATCTACACCATCATGCACACTCCTCCCCCACCCGAACACATCAACATCCACCATCTACACCACCAAGCATCCCACCCCAACACATCTACCCGCTCTATCCACTGGAGCACAACACATATATCCTGATTAAGACCGTGTTGCTCTTAATGTTGACAAGTGACCAGGTGACCTTTAGCCTGGCTCATTATATCTTCATTAGAACGTGAAGGCAGCCTGGGATATGAGGACCAGGGAGACACTAACAGTGAGTATAGAGGATTCTTGTACCAGTAAAACAGGAAGACTTTGAGGGATTCTTGAAGTAGTTTTAAAGAAAACTGATGTACATGTCTCCTGTGGGGACGTGTCTGAATCTGTATTTTTCTATCTAATTGTTTTCATGTTTTTTTTTTCCTTATCTACTCATTGCCTTTATGCAGCCAGACACATCTCTATGTCATCATTAGTGTAGTCCTTCCTCCCTCGTGCCAAGCAAGGATACATTCACTTAGTAAACCTGCAGACAGTAATGTGCTGATGGTAGAGCTGGAGAACCACTCACATGCACACCTCACCGTACATAACATAACTTACAATTTGTTACGTCATTTATCATCTTCACGAAATTGCTGTCGAGCCTGCCTGTGTGACCGGATCTTCTAGCTCCTCCATCTGACTCTGATGCACATAAGTGTTGTAACGGTACTCGACATACATTACACAATCTATATTCTCTCTACAGATCTCCATTTGGTAAACATGTGATTGTCCAATCACATGTTTACCAAATGGCGTCCTAGTTTCGTCTCTTCGATGTATATCAACTGACTTATATTTCTCTCTTGTGTCTCCCCTGATGATATTATTACACGGAAGTGCACTTGGGGACTTATCGTGTTTCATTTTCCCCGTGGACTCATAGCAATACATATGAAGTATGAAGTATGAAGTCTGTTGTGGTGAGAGAGCTTGGGAAGTGAGTCAGTTGTTGTTCGCTGATGATACAGCGCTGGTGGCTGATTCATGTGAGAAACTGCAGAATCTGGTGACTGAGTTTGGTAAAGTGTGTGAAAGAAGAAAGTTAAGAGTAAATGTGAATAAGAGCAAGGTTATTAGGTACAGTAGGGTTGAGGGTCAAGTCAATTGGGGGGTAAGTTTGAATGGAGAAAAACTGAAGGAAGTAAAGTGTTTTAGATATCTGGGAGTGGCTCTGGCAGCGGATGGAACCATGGAAGCGGAAGTGAATCATACGGTGGGGGAGGGGGCGAAAATCCTGGGAGCCTTGAAGAATGTTTGAAAGTCGAGAACACTATCTCGGAAAGCAAAAATGGGTATGTTTGAAGGAATAGTGGTTCCAACAATGTTGTATGGTTGCGAGGCGTGGGCTATGGATAGAGTTGTGGGCAGGAGGGTGGATGTGCTGGAAATGAGATGTTTGAGGACAATGTGTGGTGTGAGGTGGTTTGATCGAGTAAGTAATGTAAGGGTAAGAGAGATGTGTGGAAATAAAAAGAGCGTGGTTGAGAGAGCAGAAGAGGGTGTTTTGAAATGGTTTGGGCACATGGAGAGAATGAGTGAGGAAAGATTGACCAAGAGGATATATGTGTCAGAGGTGGAGGGAACGAGGAGAAGTGGGAGACCAAATTGGAGGTGGAAAGATGGAGTGAAAATGATTTTGAGTGATCGGGGCCTGAACATGCAGGAGGGTGAAAGGCGGGCAAGGAATAGAGTGAATTGGATCGATGTGTTATACCGGGGTTGACGTGCTGTCAGTGGATTGAATCAGGGCATGTGAAGCGTCTGGGGTAAACCATGGAAAGTTGTGTGGGGCCTAGATGTGGAAAGGGAGCTGTGGTTTCGGGCATTATCGCATGACAGCTAGAGACTGAGTGTGAAAGAATGGGGCCTTTGTTGTCTTTACCTAGCGCTACCTCGCACACATGAGGGGGGAGGGGGATGGTATTCCATGTGTGGCGAGGTGGCGATGGGAGTGAATAAAGGCAGACAGTGTGAATTGTGTGCATGGGTATATATGTATGTGTCTGTGTGTGTATATATATGTGTAGATTGAGATGTATAGGTATGTATATTTGCGTGTGTGGACGTGTATGTATATACATGTGTATGGGGGTGGGTTGGGCCATTTCTTTCGTCTGTTTCCTTGCGCTACCTCGCAAATGCGGGAGACAGCGACAAAGCAAAATAAATATAAAAATAAATATGTATATATATATATATATATATATATATATATATATATATATATATATATATATATATATATATATATATATATATATATATATATATATATATATATATATATATATATATATTTTTTCTTTTTTTTTTCAAACTATTCGCCATTTCCCGCATTAGCGAGGTAGCGTTAAGAACAGAGGACTGGGCCTTTGAGGGAATATCCTCATGTGGTCCCCTTCTCTGTTCCTTCTTTTGGAAAATTATATATATATATATATATATATATATATATATATATATATATATATATATATATATATATATATATATATATATATATATATTTTTATTTTTTTTTCTTTTTTTGCTTTGTAGCTGTCTCCCGCGTTTGCGAGGTAGCGCAAGGAAACAGACGAAAGAAATGGCCCAAGCCACCCCCATACACATGTATATACATACGTCCACACACGCAAATACACATACCTACACAGCTTTCCATGGTTTACACCAGACGCTTCACATGCCTTGATTCCATCCACCGACAGCACGTCAACCCCGGTATACCACATCGCTCCAATTCACTCTATTCCTTGCCCTCCTTTCACCCTCCTGCATGTTCAGGCCCCGATCACACAAAATCTTTTTCACTCCATCTTTCCACCTCCAATTTGGTCTCCCTCTTCTCCTCGTTCCCTCCACCTCCGACACATATATCCTCTTGGTCAATCTTTCCTCACTCATTCTCTCCATGTGCCCAAACCATTTCAAAACACCCTCTTCTGCTCTCTCAACCACGCTCTTTTTATTTCCACACATCTCTCTTACCCTTACGTTACTTACTCGATCAAACCACCTCACACCACACATTGTCCTCAAACATCTCATTTCCAGCACATCCACCCTCCTGCGCACAACTCTATCCATAGCCCACGCCTCGCAACCATACAACATTGTTGGAACCACTATTCCTTCAAACATATATATATATATATATATATATATATATATATATATATATATATATATATATATATATATATATACATATATATGTGTGTGTGTGTGTGTGTGTGTGTGTGTGTGTGTGTATACACCGCTGCTGCCACATATCCGCTCCTCTAACATGTGTGTATGCTTAACAGAATGAATCGATCACTTCATTATAAAAGTTTTCGGGAACCAAGTCCTTCTATATCATGTCTTTCTACACCAGGGCCGTCAATAACATATAGAGAGGTTCAGTTTTCATATGTTTGTTATATGTTCATATCAAGTATATCTTTTACTGATTATTCTGTTATTTCTTTTATTACAGATAACTTACAGTCACACGTCACCATTAACTGATTCCAAGATATATATACTGACATTATTTTTTGAAGAAAGTTTAGGAAACTTCTTCCCGGTAACACTTGAACCTGTGGCTTCACCTCTGACGTCTTTCTTAAGCCAATTTGATTCCAAAGTCTCCTCGTGACTCTGGTAAATACACGAGTCCTGTCAATATGTCATTGTGTGAAACTTCCAGAGTAAACCATGGAAAGGTCTGTGGGTCCTAGATGTGGATAGGGAGCTGTGGTTTCAGTGCGTTACACATGACAGATGGAGAATGGATGTGAGCGAATGCGGCCTCCCTTCATCTGTGCCTGGTGCTAGGTAATTAACGCGGGAAACGGCGATCATGTATAAAGAAAGAAAAATAACTGAACAACGATAACGATGGTCAATGAGAAAACTACAACACTCGGTCATTATGTGTTAGGCGAGGAGGAGGACATCCCCCGTAAGTATTGTAGGTGTGGCTGGCTGGCGCGCCGTACTCACACAACATCATGAAATATGGTCACCATTTCCTCACCTCCTGCTGGAATAATACATGGCTGGGCCAGAGCAGCCGCCAGCCAGCACAGTGATCACATTCTGGTTTTCGTGTTCCATATTCCAGCAGTAAGATCCATGAGCTGCCGCTCTAACGTTAGGCGGTATCGACCAGTGGCTGGCCAGTGTGAACAGCCAGCCGGGGGAAGGAAGGGCACATCTCTGGCTGGCCTCGCTGACCTAATTCAGGAAGCGGGTCATCTTCCTCATCATCAGCTGATGGTTCCTTGGTTTGTACACGAGGGAAGGCTGGAGGTGGACCTTCATGTATGTTATTATGTTCCCAGATCTTAAGACACAAGATCCTTTGATCCTAACGGGAAAGACGTCTAGTGAGGTGGGTCAGGCATGAGAGACTTCGAATGCCTCATGCACAAGGAAGGCTCAAGACGCACGTGTGTGATGTAGGACGCCTGAACCCCAGGTAACCACCTCTGCTGGTACAACCAGCCATCCTTCACCCTTGGGAAGGAAGCAAATGGACAAAAAAGGGACAAATCTTATAAGATTCTGTAAAGGTTATTGATGGAAGGCTAATGCTGACCGTATGTAGGGCGGTGTGGTCGAGCCCACAACACACTCAGGTGTGTCCACACCGGCGCCGCCTTAATGGACGCTCCTCATGTGTCAAACCAATGTCACATGAAGCCATGTTTACACTGACCAACGACACCATGTAATACTCTCATTCGTGGACATGAAGGTATCTACTCGTCAAATAATTTCCAAAGTACCTGTACTGCTCCATTTAACAAGTTATTCATCAATCAATTCATATGTTTACAATGCTGTTCTAGAAAAAAAACGGCCCTCTTTAAATTTGAGGTCAAGCGTTTGCCCTGTAGTTTGTGTCCATTATTGAGAGTGAAATCTGAGTGATATAGCCTCGAGGTGCTGCTGGTCAGGTTAAACCTGTAAAAGCCTTTGATCATTCTTGCTACATGCGTTAAACCACGTTTTAACGTTCATTTTTCTAACCTGAATAAGTTTAGGTCATGCAGACGTGTTTCATAGGATCTATTTCTCAGTCCAGGAATAATATTGGCAGATGGCTGCTATACAACATGTTGTGGTTATGACTGTTATGTGGTATAGTGACCAACACTGAACAAAATCATCAAGATGGAGGCGTAATAGTGACACGGAGGGAGTCCGGCTATGCTTCACCTGGGCTACCGAGCGTATGTTGACCATCAGCTTCATCTGTTCACTGCTGATCTGCCTTAAGCTCTCAGTCATTTTTCTCATGTATGTCCGTCATGTACCTCAGCAGTTACAGACCCTCGCTTGCTTTACCCGATGATCATAATGATTATGTAATATTCAGAATACAAGAAAATCTTTTGGTTAAGGTGATGTTCATAACCCAAGCCACCGTCTGTGTCACATTGTATGCCTCATAGCGCACTGTATCTAGTTCTACTTCTGTTGTATTTATGTTGTCACAAGAATGGTTAACATTCTGGTTACACTGTGTTCTTCTGTACTGTATTCGTGTATGTTTTACATATCGACTTTGTTCATTATATGTTTTCTGTGTATATTCCAAGTCGTTTAGTGTATCCTCTGTGGTCAACGTGCATTGTGAGTCTTCATAGTGTGGCACACTTGATCGTTTCCTCCACCATCGTTCTGCTGCATATCGTACTTTCTCCTTATCCCACGTCAGCTGCACCTACTTGAGTAACATGAGTCTATTCCCAACTCCTCTGTCGACGAGACCCAAGTCATTACTTGACTGTTAGCAGTGATAACTTCCATCGATCCCTGAGTTTCTCTCTCGGTGCTGAAACACTGAGGGGTCTGTGCGCCGGACACTGCAGCGAAATGGCATCCTCAGAGCCCGGCTGAAGGCAAGGAACTGTGTATTAGTGATAGTGCTGGTATTCTTGGGTCTGTTCACCAGCAACTCCCACGCTTGTCAACGCTGTTCGTGAGCATTCCTAACAAACTGCACTTAGCGATACGAAATATTCTCAGAAGTCGTTTAAGAATCTAGAGCGTTCTCAACACCAACCTAACGTTATATGATTCCCCCACGATGCACCAGGGGCTAACGAATGCCCCAGCATCAACTTTAAGACATATAATACTTCTGACACCCACATGAGGACTGAAGACCGACAATGCTCCCTACAAACCCTCATTAGGACTAAGGGACCAGCAATGCTCCCTGCAAACTCACATGAGGACTGAGGATCAGCAATGCTCCCTACAAACCCACATTAGGACTGAAGGACCAGCAATGCTCCCTACAAACTCACATGAGGACTGAAGACCGGCAATGCTCCCTACAAACCCACATGAGGACTGAGGATCAGCAATGATCCCTACAAACCCACATGAGGACTGAGGACCCAGCAATGATCCCTACAAACCCACATGAGGACTGAAGACCAGCAATGATCCCTACAAACCCACATTAGGACTGAGGACCAGCAATGATCCTTACAAACCCACATGAGGACTGAGGACCAGCAATGATCCCTACAAACCCACATGAGGACTGAGGACCAGCAATGATCCCTACAAACCCACATGAGGACTGAGGACCAGCAATGATCCCTACAAACCCACATGAGGACTGAGGACCAGCAATGATCCCTACAAACCCACATGAGGACTGAGGACCCAGCAATGATCCCTACAAACCCACATGAGGACTGAGGACCAGCAATGATCCCTACAAACCCACATGAGGACTGAGGACCAGCAATGATCCCTACAAACCCACATGAGGACTGAGGACCAGCAATGATCCCTACAAACCCACATGAGGACTGAGGACCAGCAATGATCCCTACAAACCCACATGAGGACTACGGACCAGCAATGATCCTTACAATCATTTGGTAATATATTACGTTAATGAGGATAAAAAACAACTCCAAATCTTCACCTTGCTTAGAAGAGGCTCTTCGCGCTTCCAGAGGGCGAGAGAACGTCTTGAACCTCACCAGAGGATACAGAACTGTTGCATCACTCATTATGGGTTGTACAACCCTCCCTACACCCATCATGATCCCAGCGCCGACCCAGGGATACAGAAGGGTCCCAGCACTCACACAGGTGTATATGACAACACCTTCAACACACTCCTGGCCATACAGAATACTTAGAATCCACCTTCTCAGGATACAGAATTCCTCCAAATAATATCTTACCACCTGTCTTGCAGGTGCTCACTTGAAGGTAAAGCTTATACCTACACCAGCCGGAGCAGATACGTCGATTATAACAGACCATAGTCGGTCCCTTATACCCACCTGATGATACAGAACGGGTAGT